>NC_091282.1:439659110-439751610 GCF_032444005.1 Ranitomeya imitator | reverse complement strand
ACACCGGCGGCATCTCGTACATGGCGGATCCGCTCTGCGCAGACAGTCTGTGGGAACACACCGTGTACAGCCATGAAGATCACAAGACATAGCGAATATACAATATATATTTATTAAAGCCAGGAATTTACATACAAATTCATCATTTCCACACTATGTGTAATACATCGCATTAGTGTAACCTATCAGCTGTGTGCGTGTAGAATAATAGCCACAACCCTCAGAATTTATTATCACTGATTACGTTTTCATTATTACAAAAATTCTAAGAATACAACAAATAATTATTTTAGTACACAGAAATGGTTATGTGTCTATTCCTAGAAGTGGAGGCTTAAGGCCAGACAATGTGTACCAGCAGCACAATGGTTAATTAATAGTGAGTGGTCAGGAATCATCTCATCATGATCGGTTCAGTAATATCAGAGATGGGGATAATGGCAACAAAGGCAGCAGCACATCAGGGGCCACAGCCATCCAACACATCGGGGGCCACAGCCATCCAACACATCGGGGGCCACAGCCATCCAACACATCGGGGGCCACAGCCATCCAACACATCGGGGGCCACAGCCATCCAACACATCGGGGGCCACAGCCATGCTATAACGAATGTAGAAATATACAGTATACATAGAAAATATCAAATATATAGAGATAAATAATTAATAATAAATAATAACACACACACACACACACACACACACACACACACACACACACACACACACACACACACACACACACACACACACACACACACACACACACACACACACACTTATATATTATATGTAGTAGACAAATAAAGAGATAAATGGAGAGCTAGAGAGAAAGATAGATAATAAATAGATAGATAAATGGGTAGATAGATCCAAAGATTTGGCTTGAGAAAGGTTCCCACCTAGGAACCAAAACGTTGCCATGTTGGGCCATTAAAATAAGAAGCTTTTTTCACTTGAATGGTGTGCTGTCTCCAATCCTTGGACTTATATTAAAGGTTTGGTAATTATTTGGGGAGGCTTTGCACCCAAATAGCTCTTATCTGTGCTGTTCTTATTTTTTCTTTTTAGATACATAGATAGATTAATAGACAGATAAATATGAAATTGAGTGATATATAGACATGAGATTGACAGATAATAGAAAACAGATTGATAGATGGATAAATAGTTATGTAGATAAATAGATTTATAGATAATAGATAGATAGTAGATAGATAATAAATAGAAAGATAATAGATTGATAGATCATAGATAGATATAGATAATAGATAGATAATAAATAGATATATAGGTACTAGATAGATAGATAATAAATAGATGAAAGATAGATAATAAATAGATATATAGATAATAGATAGATAGATATGGGATAGATAGATAATAAATTTATGATAGATAATAAATAGATAAATAAATAGATAATAGATAGATGATAGATGATAGATGATAGCCACTGGACAGATTTTGCAGCCACTTTGTGGCCTCACATCGGGCGCAGCAGATCCCCCAGCCCGTGTTAGGAGCGGTGGTCCCGGGCAGGACATGGCAGGGGTCGCCTGATGTCACTACTAGGTGTGGGCCCTGTACAGACCCCATAGTGTGAGGAGGCAGCAGGGACCCCAGTAGTTCACCTCTCCCTAGTCTGAGGAAGCTGATACCAGAGAACAATGGCTTCTGTTCACCTGTGCAGCCGAGTATAGCACTTACCAGTACTGAGTGCGGGGGGCAGTGGGAGGCAGCGCCCACCGTGCTGGGTCCAGGCTGGGCTAATGCTCCGTTACATCCAGGTTAACGGCGGCACATGACAGTGACAGGCGGCGACCGCTGAGCCGGAGCCGCAGCTTTATAATAGCTCGCCGGCCACACTGTGCTCGTACAGGCGCTACTCGCGGCCCCGGCAGCCTGGGCGCCTATTGGCTGCGCCTGCTGCCTGTGAGAGCTAGGATTGGTCGTTCAGCCGCAACGGCTCCGCCCACTCCACGCCTTGAGCTGTTTACTATCGCTGTGGCGTGTCAGTGGCCGGTGCAGAGTGGGCTCTATCCCCGCACCGTGACACGGGGAGCAGCGTGTGGAGTAACGGCCACAAGGCCTCTGTGCCCCAATACTCATGTTAGGGCCGCTTCGGCCACATTGGTGTGGTAATCACCACAAGCAGAAAGTCACATAATCAGGGACATCCCCACATGACACGCGTGATCCACGGGGAAAACAATAGTTTGCAGGGACACAAGGAGTTTGGGTCATGTTTTATCTGCTCTTTCTCATTTCCAGCAGCTATTATAACCCAAACATCAGAGAATAGTGCGGAGCGGGAGACAGCTGCGTCTGCGCATTATATATATATATATATTTACTCTGTGTATGTCAGATATATATATATATATATATACTGTGTGTGTCACATACATATGTATATATACTATGTGTGTGTGTCAGATGTGTATATATACATAAACTATGTGTGTGTGTGTGTCAGATATATATATATATATATATATATACTATGTGTGTGTGTCAGATATATATATATATATACTATGTGTGTGTGTGTCAGATATATATATATATATATATATATACTGTGTGTGTGTCAGCTATATATATGTATACACTGTGTGTGTCACATACATATGTATATATACTATGTGTGTGTGTCAGATGTGTATATATACATAAACTATGTCTGTGTGTGTCAGATATATATATATACTATGTGTGTGTGTGTCAGATATATATATATACTATGTGTGTGTGTCAGATATATATATATATACTATGTGTGTGTGTGTCCGATATATATATATATATACTGTGTGTGTGTGTCAGATATATATGTATATACTGTGTGTGTCAGATATATATATATATATATACCATGTGTGTGTGTCAGATATATATATATATATACTGTGTGTGTGTGTCAGATATATATGTATATACTGTGTCTGTGTCAGATATATACATATATACTATGTGTGTGTGCGTGTCAGATATATATATATACTATGTGTGTGTCAGATATATATGTATATACTGCGTGTGTCAGATATATATATACTATGTGTGTGTGTCAGATATATATATATATATACTATGTGTGTGTGTCAGATATATATATACTATGTGTGTGTGTCAGATATATATATACTATGTGTGTGTGTCAGATATATATATACCATGTGTGTGTGTCAGATATATATATATATATATATATACTGTGTGTGTGTGTCAGATATATATGTATATACTGTGTCTGTGTCAGATATATACATATATACTATGTGTGTGTGCGTGTCAGATATATATATATATATATATATATATATATATATACTATGTGTGTGTCAGATATATATGTATATACTGCGTGTGTCAGATATATATATACTATGTGTGTGTGTCAGATATATATATACTATGTGTGTGTGTCAGATATATATATACTATGTGTGTGTGTCAGATATATATATATACTATGTGTGTGTCAGATATATATATATACTATGTGTGTGTGTCAGATATATATATACTATGTGTGTGTGTCAGATATATATATACTATGTGTGTGTGTCAGATATATATATACTATGTGTGTGTGTCAGATATATATATACTATGTGTGTGTCAGATATATATATATACTATGTGTGTGTGTCAGATATATATATACTATGTGTGTGTGTCAGCTATATATATTATTACCTATCCCTCATCTAGATCTCTATTTATCATGTGTTTCCATCCACTCCTGGTAATCAGAGTGCTGCCGTGGTCTGTTAGGCTGTCACTGCAGCTTGACCTGTTCACATTATATGGAGGTGCTGGTCAGGTGTTTTTACAGTTTACTACCTATCTATCTATCTATCTATCTATCTATCTATCTATCTATCTATCTATCTATTATCTATCTATCTATCATCTATCTATCTATCTATCTATCTATCTATCTATCTATCTATCTATCTATCTATTATCTATCTATCTATCTATCTATCTATCCCATATCTATCTATCTATCTATCTATCTATCTATCTATCTATCTATCCCATATCTATCTATCTATCTATCTATCTATCTATCATCTATCTATCTATCTATCTATCTATCTATCTATCTATCCCATATCTATCTATCTATCTATCTATCTATCTATCTATCTATCTATCTATCTATCTATCTATCTATCCCATATCTATCTATCTATCTATCTATCTATCTATCTATCATCTATCTATCTATCTATCTATCTATCTATCTATCTATCTATCTATCTATCCCATATCTATCTATCTATCTATCTATCTATCTATCTATCTATCTATCTATCTATCATCTATCTATCTATCTATCTATCTATCTATCTATCTATCTATCTATCCCATATCTATCATCTATCTATCTATCTATCTATCTATCTATCTATCTATCTATCTATCTATCTATCCCATATCTATCTATCTATCTATCTATCTATCTATCTATCTATCTATCATCTATCTATCTATCTATCTATCTATCTATCTATCTATCATCTATCCCATATCTATCTATCTATCTATTATCTATCTCATATCTATCTATCATCTATCTCTCTCTCTCTCTCTCTCTCTCTCTCTCTATCTACCTATCATGTCTCTCCTTAGATCTCGTCTACACATAATATAACAGTACCCTCATGATGCCCATTGGTGACTATAGCTGTATCTGTATCTTTTTGGTTATATGCTGTGTTTGGCTGGAGGTAGAGGGTTTTGCTGGTGTATCATGCCCCCCACTCTCCTGCTGTCCTAGCCCATCAGACTGGTGAGGTTGCCTGTACTGGCAGCGCTAGATTGCTCTATATACAGTAACAACACATAAATACAATCTGCTTTCCCATAACTGGAATAACTTTAGATAATCGTTATCTGAGGAGGCAAACACTCAGCCCACAGTCTGGCTTTGTATACAGTAAACTTCCATTAACTGCTGGTTGTTCCCCTGTCCTGAGCGGAGCAGAGCCGGCTGGTCACAGCTCTCCTGTGTCCCACAACAAGGCCTGGCAGTGCCAACAGGTGCAACAAACACAGCCGCCACCAACCTCCTGGCACTGCCACATCCATTCTGTAGAGGCGATGCCTGCTGTATTCTGGGGTAGAGATGTTATGCAGGCTGCAATATATTGTGTATAGTCCAAATCTAGGCAGAATGCTGCAATTCAGTCATTGTGGAACTACAAACCCCAGTATTCCCTGCTCACAGATTACTCCCCGTACAATGAAGCATCTGTTAAATCTCCTAGTGGCACCGCGACTTTCCACATATCGCTATGTTTATTGCTGCTGGTGTGATTGTGCATAGTGGCAAGGAAGGAATGATCAGTATGTGCATAAAGGGGGCAACAGAGCCTCAAGGTGAGGGGATGGGGGGATCCCAACTGCGCACAATAAGCCTGTGGCCCCACATTTGTCCCTGACTCAAACTATATGACAGCTGCAAAAATGTGTAGTCGGGTCGGGTGCCAGTGTAAACTCCCACTATACACATGTCATAGCAGGGCTAAGACTCATCTCCAAAGAAAGTCACATTCTGCCTACCAGTGAATCACTTGCATCGTTCTATTAGGAACATGACATTAATAACGGAAAATCATGCTATTGTTATTAAACTTATTATCTGATGAGTATATTAGAATTGTATCTGTAACTGTTATTTATCATGCCAAATAATCCTGATTGACTACTAAATCTCATATATATATATATATATATATATATATATATATATATATATATATATATATATATATATATATAGTGAATGATGTGGTAGTCAATCAGAATTCTTTGTCATAAGTAATATATAAATATATATACACATCTATATATATATATATATATATATATATATATATTTATATATATATATAAATATATATATATTGTTAATTAATGTGCAAGAGGTCCCCCAACACATTTTAAACCAGCATTTTACTTATGTCTACCAACTTGCAAACTACCTATGATGATGAAGCCACTAGTGGGTGACATGATGCCCTTAATGCCTAATAATTGGATCAGGTTGGCTGTTCTGCCTTCTTTTGAGTGATGTGAGTGTACTGTATCTATCAGTGTACTCACTGTATATGATTAATAGCTGTGCATCTTATACCTAGCACACAGCTCTGTTCTGTATTCTCTAGCTATGGGTGCCATGCTTCTCACCTTCTTCTCCAAATACACAGGGGAACCTAATTCTTTCTAACCGGACTAAGGTAACAATGTCTATTTATAGTCTCCAGATTTTTATTTTGAATTTAATTTTGATTTGTTTTGTTAGTGTTTTATGATATTTATATACAAACAAACGGGTAATGATTGCACATGTTTGCACAAAGAGCGAAAAGGTTAACAATATTGTTAGCTTCTTAAGAATAATAATCAGATGGGAAGACAGCAATCAGATGGGGCAAGCACAAAAAGAATCTGCCAGCCACCCTATTACTGCCATACAAAGCTTCATGCTTGGCACAACTGCTGTCAGCACAGCAAGCATAGGAAAGGTGAGTAGCTATACAGATGGGGCTGAGTGTGCAGTGCCAGCTGATTTAGAAAGTATGTTAATAGTATGTGAATGGCTATAAACACTTTCTATGGCCAGCTATGTGCACCTCATGTACAGTCTATATGAATTCCAAAAGCTCTAAAGCTGAATTTATAGAAGTATTCCCAAAATCTCAAGTTATCCCCTAACCACTGATCACTGTGGGTCCTGACTGCTAAGACCTCCACCTAACCCAAAAACGTGGCTCCACAGCCCCAATGGAGGAGAGAAAGCTCGACCTCTGCTACATTCATTGTCTATGGGATTGTCAAAGAAAGCCCACTACAAAGATAGGTTATTTACAGCAGGGGGATTATCTAGCAATTTTGGGCAAAGCTGTTTATAGATAGATCTCATAGGTGATTAAATTGGCCTGAGATGTCCAATTACACATATAGACATTTGGTTAGGACAGTTTTGCACTTGATAACGTGCCTTTTTTTTTGCAGTGCAGCTTTCTCTAGAGCCTGCTTATGCAGGTCAATGAATAGGAGCCATATTTAAAAGTGGCAGAATCCTGGCTTAATGTTGTGCCAATAATGATCTTTCATGACTTGCACTATATTTATGATATGTTTTAGACATTTTCTGTGCCTTGTCCAACAAAGGGTGTGAAAAGGGGTATTTAATAATGTAAGTCCGCAAGGACAGGGTCCTCTCCCCTCTGTACCAGGTACCAGTCTGTCATCATAAATTTGTGTACTGTAAACGATATCTATAACCCTGTATGTAACCCCCTTCTCATGTACAGCACCATGGAATTAATGGTGCTATATAAATAAATAATAATAATAATTTAATGTCAGAAAAGCAGCATGGTCTAATTTGCAATATCATGCAGGAAAATGTTCCAGCAAATTTCTGGGACACAGTAAGCCAACTAATAGGGGATGTAACCGTTGACTTAACAGTCGTGATGAAATATACCAGATTTATCAAACAACGTGAGCACGATGATCATACTGTTAGTGAGAATTAGAAAGCATTGATACAAGTGCCCCCATGAGTTTAGTGGACCCGTAATATAAATGTATGGCAGCAGCAATTCATTTCCAATGAAGTGTCCTCAATAAGCTCAGATGTGCAGCTAAGAAAGAAGAATTAGAAGAATTAGAATAGGATATAGACTGGCTTTTGTGATTAGAATCTGTTGGAAATGTAACCATAGGAAATAACGAATATATCGATAAGAAGAAGCAGCTTCTAGTGCACAGATGTTTAAAGGGAAATTATCATAAGAACAAGGCATATTGTTTAAATCATATTTTAAAACAATTTTTGCCATTTAAAAAAATAAAATAAAATAAAATAAATAAATGGTAATCTTGCAATTTTCACATTGGCCACTAGGGTTATTTTAGACACATAGTGCATGACAGCTATAATGAAGTGCTCGCTGGAGTCCACTGACCTGTTTCTGAAAGCAGCGTGCACCACTGAATGAGTCAGATGCGTCTGATGCCCAGTGTGCGCTGATGCCAGCCGCAGAGTCACATACGTTTCTGGAGTAAGTTGCGCCACTTTAGTGCCATCATTTCTGATGAATTTGGTGGGGGCTATGACTGCGTCCTGTCCCACCCATGTCTTGCCCTTACTACACCTATATTGGTGTAACTGTCCAGGACTGGCATGTAAATGACACAAGTCGCAATATTTTTTCACAAATATTGTGACCTATGGTTTTAATGCCAAATTTCTTAGCATCTTAGGCTGCCGTCACGCTAGCAGTATTTGGTCAGTATTTTACCTCAGTATCTGTAAGCCAAAACCAGGAGTGGAACAATTAGAGGAAAAGTATAATAGAAACATATGCACCACTTCTGCATTTATCACCCACTCCTGGTTTTGGCTTACACATACTGAGGTAAAATACTGACCAAATACTGATAGTGTGAAGGCAGCCTTAATGAAATAGCCCCATACACTTCTGTCTTTTTTTCAGGAAGAGTTTTCAGTAAGGTTTCTTATTAGCAGTGACAGGTGTCACCTCTATACACAGCTGATAACACAGGATTGACCTATCACAATAGTAAATGTCACAGCTGGCCTGCTCCCCCTTCCTTCACAATGAGCTTTGCACACGCTCATTAAATGTTTTAATGCAAAAGATGTAGTCGGGTCTGACCATTGTGGCCAATGTACATTTGTTATTTCCTGAAACAACAGGAAGTTAGAATCTAAAAAAGCCCCAGTGGTCGTTCTGAGAATTGCAATATTTCTAATTTTATCTTTAGTACAGATTGTTATATAAAACGTTATGTATAGCCGGATTACAAATGGCTACATGCAATGCTTTTTCTGATCCGGCTCCAAGACTAAGGGTAAGTTCACACTGGGCGTTTTTGCTGCGTTTTATGCTAATTTTCAGCTGCTTTTTACAGTACCAGCAAAGCCTATGCGACTTCAGAAATCTCATGCACACGCATTGGTTTTTGTTTGATCAGTATTTTGTGCTTTGCTGGGTTTTTTGGACATAGAGCATGTCACTTCTTTCAGCGTTTTTGCTGCGTTTTTTTCACCCATTGGCTTGAATGGGTGTTGAAAAAAACGCAGCAAAAACACAGGTATCTTTATTTGCTGCATTTTTGCTGCTGAAAATCCAAGGACATTAGCATGGACAAAGAGAAAGAAAAACACACCAAAAAACGCACCTAAACCCGTGCTTTTGACGCAGCTTCTTTCCTGCCGAGATGACCAGGTTTTGCTGCAGAAAAAAAAGCAGCAAAAACGCCCTGTGTGAACTTGCCCTAATTCAGCTCAACAATTGATCAGCCGAATGGATGGTAATTTCTTACACGGAATCCACCTATATATCAACCTTCATTTTACTCCTGAAATATAAAATTTTTGTACATTTTTGTAGAGGATTAAAAGAAACACCCCGTAGTCACAGAGTTAAAACACTTAAGTAGGAAATATTAAATTGCACATATGCAAATGCCGTACTTTGTTTTGTTGCTTATTTTAAGACTCGTGTAGGCTGCTAATAAATCGAATATTGCTAGCAATGAGGTTCAGCTGACAAGTGAACTAATTTTCATATTGAAAAAATGGCAGCATTGTGTTTTGTTGACATGAGAAATCTAGGTGAGTCCCCCGTACACATTAGACTAATGCCAGACGAACATGCTATGAGCAGTCTTGGCCCACAGTGTAATATGTATGGGGGTCTCCCAACTCTCCCCCAAACAGATGACGTTGGGGATACAAGGATCCGGCATGTCCATCCTTGTCCCCACCATAGATGGCTGGCAGCAGCTCTCTTGTAGAGGCGTCAGGAGAGATATTTCTGGCCAAACAATCATCTGACAGCGCTCTGTTGCCTATGAGGTCCCTGTGGATACTCAGGTTGTATTACCGGGGCAAATTTACTAATAAAATATGCTACAAAAATCAAGATGGCAATCTGATACCCAAGCTGCGTACCACATTTATTTAGAAGCGTTGGTGTCTCATTGGGCACTTTTGTAAAGTGTCTTGAAAAGAGAGAGTCATTAGATATACTCAGAAAAAACAACATATTTATTAAGAGCGTGTGCCAGGGTTTTCAGGGGTTTTTTTTTTTCAGAAAAATAAGTTGTATAAGTTAAGAACTGAGAGGAGCTGAGCTGGCATAAGGACTAAACGTGTCTAACTGCTAGTAGGATGCGCCAAGTCTATCACACAGCTCTACGGCAGTTTAACTCTTCTTCTTCAGCTTGCTCATTTACATGGGCCATAAATTGTCCTAATCAATGTTTGTATAAATGCTTGTCCTAATTGGTGATGAGCGAACGTGCTCTGATAAGGCGTTATCCGAGCATTCTCGGGTGTTAACCAAGTCACTTCCTCGTGCTCGAAAACTATGTTCGAGTCCCTGCGGCTGCATGTCTCACTGCTGTCTGACAGCCACAACACATGCCGGGATTTTCTGTTCATTTGCCAATCCCTGGTGCCGCGAGACATACAGGTGCGGGGACTCGAACATATTTTTCGACCACGCCAAAGACATTCGATTAGCACACAAGCATAACGCCTTATCCCAGCACACTTGCTCATCACTATTCCTAATCATTACCGTGTGTGAGCAGGTCCACTGATCAAATGATAATCGATGGCATATTTTATTCTGATATGAACTCTTTAACAATACCTAGTCATAGTGAGCACAGGTCTTTTTATGCCCTGATGGATATGTACATCATGCTGATTGCACGGAGCAGCTTCTATACACCCGATATACCCAGCTGGGCTCCTTCTGTAACTGCTAGGATCAGGGCTGTCACTGATCTCGGGGTGCTGATGGGTTGCCAAATTGTGAGGTGCTGATGGGATTTCATGGCAACTAGAGGCGAGATAACAGCATTTACCAAACACTGCGGCCTATCAGATTCTGCCAGACGCATAGTCCGACAGGCTACCTGCCATTTAAACCCTGACATGCTATGTAATGTAATGCACTACACAAGAAATGCAGTGTGTTACCTATGTGACCATAACATGTTAAAGTTCCATTAGGGAGGCTAATAAATATTGTAAAAAAAAAAGTCTAAGAATATTTTTAAGTGTTTAAAAAAAAAAAAAACCACGCTCGCCAAAATTACAGTTTTTCCAAAACGATAGATTTAATCTTGGAAAATAAACATCCTTTAATAACAAAACATATTTGCTATCACCGTGGTCCATAACGATGCCTAGTTTAGCACCAGATCATTATTTATTATTTATTCACTATTTATTCCTGTTGAATGCCACGAAAAAGCGAAAAATTGATGCCAGATGAGCGTTTTTTGTTGATCCCACAATGCCAAAAAATTAAATATTAAATGATGAAACCGACGAAAGCAACAGCTTAGTATGCAAAAGCAAAAAACAAAACAAGTCCGTACTCTGTAAACAAAAGAATGAACAAGTTATAGTTGTCAGAATAAAAAGCCAAAAAATGCATGTGTTTTCATTAAAAGGTTATTTGGCTATTAACCTGCAGTACCGTATTGGTCGCGCGCCTCTATGACTGAAAGCCTGTGGCTGCAGGGAGGAATAGAAACCTGCAGATTAACCCCATGTTTGTATGTTAATAACGTTTTTTGTGACATGACAAGTTCCCTTTAACATGTCTGTCAAACTGAAAAGTGAATAGTATTAAATAAGATTTTTTAAAAATCCAGAATTGCTGTTTATTTTGTACTTTCCACAAAGTGTAATAAAACAAGATCATACAGTCAGAAAATGGGACCACTGAAAACCACCCCATAAAAATCAAGCCCTCACACATCTCCTAGAAAATAATAAAAGGTATGGGGGCACAAAAATATTTTCTTTTTATATAAGTAATGTACAAAAGTCATAAAACATAAATAAAATGACATAAATGTGGTGTTGCCATAATTGTGGTCACCCACTTGAAGAAAGGTAATTTTGTGCAGTACGTGAGTAGAGTAAAATCTTCAAAACACAACTGTTCTGGTTTTTTCCCCATATAAAGAGTTAATAAAAGTTTGGTAGTAAGTTACATGTGCTCCAAAATGGTGCCACTGACACATGCAACCCATCCCACGAAAAACAAGCCATCGAAAGCTATTTTAATGAGAAAATAAACATATGATGGCTCTTTCATTAATATTATTGACCAGTGATCTGTCTGTGTAAATGGGGCCATAAGGTTATGATGTGGATCACTGTGTTTTGTCTCTTCAAAGTGCAAAAAATTGCTGAATCGCATGTATATTTCTTAATCGTACCCTGCAATATTTTTTTTATCTTTTTTTGCTCTGCTTACACAACAAACACTGTTCAGAAGGACATTGGGAGGACATCACCAACATCAGCAGAACAACACCCAAAACAATGACTTCAAAAGTGACTGCCTTTGAAATTCATTTGTCCTTTCTGACCCCTGTGTTTACAGTAAGAAGAGACATGAAACAAGTGTATCTCCTGATGTCCTGACGAAGGCCTGCCCTGAGCTGCTACTGTTTGACTCCCCAAGCAGCGTGACCAAGTGTGGAATGCCATGCCCTCCAAAGGGCAATAGGGGGCACCAAATGTCATCTAGGCCCATCTAACTAAAGAAATGAATAGCAGCAGGAAAACTCATCCCGTTCTGCTTGTAAACTGATCCCAAATTACAGTCTAAAACATGGTGAAATTAATTACTGTAAATGACAAAACAGTTAGCAGAGTGTTTATTTTCTCTCCGGGAGCAGGAAATGCCCGGATGTGGCACAGGACAGGCTTTTTGTCATCGTTTTCCTTTTCTATAGCAATATATATGGTAGGTTATTATCTCTTTAATACATAATAGAGACCACAAACCCATGGCATTAGTCCAAACCGTAACCAAAACTAATAAGTACGAGGTTGACATTTTTAAATGAAAGCTAAGTCACACCAATATGGCTTATTTTACAAGGATGTTCTTCCATCGTTCCCAGATTCTTGAAGTGGTTTCTCAAGACAGCATAAACAGAAGCAAGTTTGCAATAGACTTGCTTTTTCTGTCTGCTGACTTTCTCTGGCAGTGAGAGATTATATCTTTTATAGTATTCAGTGGCTTCAATAGAGCCCAACCTCTAGTGCCAAGAGTGCACATTAGTTACTATATATTTCAGGAGAGGAGTTAACTCTTAACATCCCAGTCAGCTCTCTACAGTAAATTTAAATTCTATATAGCACATAGCTGCTTACCTCCCTCCCCCTCTTCTCCCTTTCATTTTCTAAAGAGATACAGTTATAAATCACATGCCCGCAGCTTTCACAGTAGGTCTTCTAATCATAGCTCTCTGCTATCTATCCAGAAGTACGTGCTTGCTCAAATATCCTGTTATCGCTATGTGTAAATACAGGAATAAAAGTGTAAACTCTGAAGAAACCTGAGGTAAAAGTGTTAAAATAGAACTTGTGCGGGCTTTATAGTTCTACTAACACTACAGTTGTATTCCTCAGAGCTATCACTCAAGTGTAAGGAAATCGAGAACCTCTGAAGACTATATAAGTAAACATCACCATCTAACAGCCAGAGATTGTAAGAACAGGAATAAAAAGAGAGCAAGCAGGAACTACAGAGCAAATTCTGAGTTTCCTAGAGGGACGAGATAAGAAGGGACTCCAGGTCATGCGATAACTGTGTTGTAGTTAAGAATTCTAAAAGACCTAGAAGGACTTACTAACTATGTTACTATATACAATTATTAGGTTCTGTAGAAGGACGTAGATCTGGGGATTTATTATGATGGAATATAGGCTGAACTGGATGGACAAATGTCTTTTTTCGGCCTTACTAACTATGTTACTATGTTACTATGACAGACGTGTTAAGCATTTGAGCTGGTTTATAGCCACCAGCATCAGGGTGAGAGAAATCAAGGAGCCAAGGTCTCTGTCTGGAGGAAGGAAGAGTGATATAGCAGAGCCAGATCCGAGATAACCCAGCCAGATCCGAAAGAGCCAGATCCGAGAGAACCAAGCCAGATCCGAGAAAGCCAGATCCAAGAGAACCGAGCCAGATCTAAGTGAACTGAGCCAGATCCTGTAAGCGTCAGACGGGATCCAGACAAACATGAGGCCAAATAGAGCAATGAAGACAATCGAATGAGCTGTGACCTGAGGCATACAATATGGTACAGAGGGGGCCGTGCTTCTGGAAATGGAGGTGGCCAGCGTAACGCATTGCCGAAGTGACTCAAAAGCCAGAGACTTGTGGCCTATCGGAGCAGTATCTTCGTCTTTTAACAGGGCCTGTGCTGTACATATCATTGTAGACAAAGTGACAATGGTACTGACTGCAGGGCAGACTCTGAAGACCTGGTGTTAGATAGAAACAGTAATACTTATAATAATTTTACATTTACTTGCATTGCAGAGCTAAGTTCTTGAATTGTTGAATGAATCTCTTTGCTTAGAATTGATCTATTCATATTGTAAATACTTTACTATTCCATTCTCTTGCTGACTTCTTGATATTTTACCATAGTTACCCAACCTTTGCTATGTTAAGTAAGTAAATAATTTTGCTTCATGTTACAACTGTGTCTTCATCGTCTGCGCCATTACATCCACGCACCTGTTTACACAAGGAGCCCGCCCTGCCAGAAACCAGGAAAAAAGGAGACTGCATTGCTCTGAACTGGTCAAGAGACAACTCGAGAATACCCCTTTAAATCAATTGCTCACGTTATCCAATAAAATTGAAGCTTCAGGACATATGTTTACGATTGTTGCTTTGTGTCAAAATTGTTACCAATAAGTAACAGTGCTTTAATGCGATTACTATAGCTTTAATCCTTTAATAAATTATAAACGATAATTTAACAAATTGATTGGCACTCATAAAAAGACCCACTATCAATGTAAAAACTGTGTGAGGACACACGATCATTAATTCTTGGCTTCGTAGCATTTGCCACGTCCCTGGTTATAGCCATTAGAAGGACACACGTTAGGTAATGTGCTATCTAGTAAACCTAGTTCAATACATAACAACCTGTCTAACAAATGACAGAATGCTATACTCAATTCACGGAGCTGAGTACAAAGTGAAGGTTGGAATTATTACAGCCAAGTTCTTTGTAAGATACATGGCATTTACAGTAAAAAAAAAAGAAAAGAAAAGAGGAAACCCCTTTTAGGCTTTTTGGCTGACGGTTTAACTAATGTGTCTATACTTAAGTTGAGTTTTACTGATATGTACACTTCACAAACGAGGCAAGCACGCAGGCGAACAAGCTCATTCCACTTTTTGTTTAGCTTATAACATTGTAATTGTCGAATGATATACACCTTAACAGAATGTTCTTTTCTCTGAAATGTTTTAGAATACATACACAATTTATAGACAATACTTCTTAAGACTTAAGAAGGTCACTCGTAAAAACCTTCCTTTCGATCCACCATGCCTTTCTTCTCCATAAGCACAAGTGCAGATAGATATTTACTTTCAACGTTAGCCAAGCATTTATGTCAGGCCAGTGATGCAAAGGTGCTAATCCAAATCTTACGGTGCATGAAAGCCAACTGTTCAGATTTCATTCTCCAACCTTTGATTTTACGTATTGTCTAAGTAGACTGTGTTGATGGGGTCATCTGTACTTAGGGATGCACTTTGTGAAAGGGATACAGATGAGAAATGAATCACTCCAGACCTTAATACGTTTTGTGGGTTTGTTTATTTAGAATTTTGCTGAACTTTACAAATTGAATAAAATTGGAGACCGAAGACAGGAAAACATGAGGACAAACACCAACGTCAACACATAGTGTGCTAGCACTAAAGCTACAGTTGAAAAGATGGATACATAAGTAGCTTAGAATATTTAGATATTTGTCATTGAAAAAACAGTTACCTGTATCTCTGTTTAAAGAGGTTGTTTAATTTTCAAAAATGCATTTTACAATGATATTAAGGGTTAGTTTGGGTTACCAGACGGGATTCTGCTATTGCAGACCCTCACCTATAAACTAGAATGGAAGGAGGGCCAATATAGAGGCAATCCACAGACTGAGAATGACAGATTTGGAACTCACAAATCAACAGTAAGTTGGGGGACATTAAGCTACTGGTGAATGGAAAACTGCAATACTGATAGTCTAAATTGTTCTTATAATACATATACAATTAGGTCAAGAAATACTTGGACAGTGACCAAATTTTCATCATTTGGACTCCGCATGCTGGAATTTTTTAACTAAATGAAACAACTTTAAGGTTTAAATTAAAGAGGTTAAATAAAAATATCCTTTGAAAAGTTTACAAATTGCAACAGTTTTTTTAAAAAAAACTTCCTCATTTCAGGGGCTCAAAAGTAATTGGACAAATTAACTTTACTATCAATAAAATGTATATTTATAAAACTTTGTAGAGATTCCTTTGCGGGCAATGACTGTTTGAACTTTGGAAGCCATGGACGTCACCAAACACTATGATGCTTTGCCAGGCCTTTACTGCAGCTGACTTCAGTTGTTGCTTGTTTGTGGGTCTTTCTGCCTTAAGTTTTGTCTTAAAGCCAGTCTTGGTCGATATGAGACACAGTCAATGTTCTTGGTCCGGCACCTCCCATCTTCTTATGATGCTGTCCTCCTTCTTGCTTCGAGTCATCCACACAGTCTCCTCAGCATCGAGCTCCTGCAAAGGCGTACTTCTCTGTCCTGTTGAGGGCAGAACAAAGTACTGCAGTGCGCAGGTGCCGGGAAAGGTCAAAAAGTCCCTCAACAGGGCAGATAAATATGCCTGTGTAGGAGAGCGATGCCGGGGAGACTGTGTGGATGACGTGTCATCCACACAAAGCAAGAAGGAGGACGGTGATCGTAAGAAGATGGAAGGTGATAGACCAAGAACATCGACACTCCTTATCCCATAGACCAGTGCCCTGCAGGTCAGTATAATAAAAGTTATTTTTCTTCTCTTACAGGTCAGGTTGGGGGCTCATATTTATGTAGACTGTTGTATATCATCCCTGGAAGGTGGAGGCCATATCTCATATCGGCCGGACCTGGGGACAGGTTCCCTTTGAAGCATATGAAATGCATTCTCAATGGTGTTGATATCTGGTGACTGACTGGGCCATTGTAGAATATTCCACATCTTTGCCTTTAAAATCTCCTGGGTTGCATTGTGCATCTATATCTGGGCAGCACCCTCCAATCACCCTGGTACAGATTGATCTTAGTTTCATCTGTCTAAAGAATGCTTTTCCTGAACTGGGCTGGCCTCTTTAGTTGTTTTCTTGACAAAGTCTAATCTGGCCTTTTTATTTTTAAGGCTGATTAATGGTTTGCACCTTTTGGAGAACCCCCTGAATTTGCTCTCGTGAAGTCTTCTTTTTATTGTAAACTTAGATACTGAAACACCTACTTCCTGGAGAGTGTTCTTCCCTTGGGTGGATGTTGTGGATGGGTTTTTCTTCACCATGCAAAGAATTCTGCAATCATCTACCATTGTTGCCTTCCGTGGACATCCTTGCCTTTTTGAGTTCCCAAGCTCACCAGTGCACTCTTTTATTCCAGAATGTACCAAACTGTTGATTTGACCACTCCTAGCATTTCTGCTATCTCTCTAATAGTTTCCTTCTTTCAGCCTAATGGTATCTCTTTCTATTTTTTATTGGGAGCTCCTTTGACTACATGTTGTAGGTTTACAGCAACAGCTTTCAAATGCAAAAGCCACACCTGGAATCAGCTCTAGACCTCTTACCTGCATAACTGACGATGCATTAATGAGGGAATAACCCATGCAGCCCATTAAAGATCTTTGGGGTTAACTGTCCAATTACTTTTGGTCCCTTTAAAAAGAGGCAGCTACATATTAACTGCTTCCTGATGGTAGATAAAGATCGGCGCTTGCTGGGATTTGTGCAGCACCAATGCTTTTCTATGGCCTGCGGTCTTGCAGCGCAGAGTCCTGCTAGCGCTGGGATTCTGGTGCAGACCGATAGCTCAGGTCCTAATGATGTTAACGGTGTATTATCTTCTTGATGTCTCAATCAACAGCGATCATGGCATTTAGAAGTTTGTGAGAGGGCTCCCTCTCTCACCCCTCCGGCACCCCCGCGACATGATCACGAGGGAGCAAAGGGTTGTCACAGCAGCCGGAGGTCAAATGATGAATTCTAGCTCTGTCAGCTATGGTAGCCTATTAGGGTCTAACAAGTGAATTGCCAGTGTAAGGGTATGTGTCCACGTTCAGGATTGCATCAGGATTTGGTCAGGATTTTCCATCAGTTTTTGTAAGCCAAAACCAGGAGTGGATGATAAATACAGAAGTGGTGCATATGTTTCTATTATACTTTTCCACTAATTGTTCCACTCCTGGTTTTGGCTTACAAATACTGACATAAAATCCTGACCAAATCCTGATGCAATCCTGAACGTGGACACATACCCTAAAGCTGACTGATCTCATGCGTTACAATACATGTGCATTGCAAGGCATGAGACCAGTGATCAGAGAAATAAAAATTGAAGTCCCATACAGAGACTAATTAAAAAAGAAAAAAATTCAAACATTTTTTACACTATTTTAAAAAAAAATCACAAAATAATAAAAAATTAAACCAATAAATACGTGTATGTCTGTAAAAAGAAAAATACAAAATTTTCAGGCCCCCTTGTAACTCCACCCAAGCTCCACCCCTCAAACCTTACACAGTGCCATCCCCCACTCTTGGAAAAGCGCCACTTCTGCACCACATCCTCACCAATCACACATTAAAGGGATTGCCTCCTACTAGGACAACCCCTTCTTGAACTAAAGTTATGTGCACACGTTGCAGATTTGCCTGTGGAATTTTCTGCGCAGATTCTTCCTCTCTTGGCAGAAAACGCAGGTGCGGATTTGAAGCATTTGAAGCATTTTTTATGTGTTTTTTATGTGTTTTTGATGCGAATTTTCACTCGTTTTTTCATGCAGATTTGTATGCGTTTTTGTAAGCTAAATAAAGATCTATTATTTAACAAAAAAAAAAAGAATTGTGATGGCATTTTTTGTCCAACCTCTTCATTTACATACTCCACTAAAGAATAATGTTTACACACACCGACAGACAGACAGACAGACAGATAGATGATAGATAGATAGAGATAGATAGAAGATAGATAATAGATAGATCGATAATAGATAGATAGAAAGATAATACCTAGGCCGATATTTAGTAATGAACTTAATAAAATGGTACATAAATAGTTAAGGACACACACAAAATATGCAGTGCAATTTTCTACGCCAGAGAGGGAAAACCGATGGCCGGGGGCCAATATTTCTAACCTGGGAAGGGGCTAATACCCATGGAGATTCCCAGGCTATGAATATCAGCTCACAGCTGTATATTTAGCCTTTATTGGCTATTAAAATAGGGGGCCCCCCAAAAAATGATGAGGGGTCCCCCTCTAATTTTTAGCCAGAAAGGCTACGCAGACAGCTGTGGGCTGATATTCATAGTTTAGAAAGGGGCCATGGATATTGGCACCCCTGGCTAAAAATACCAGCACCCAGCTGCCCCAGAATTGGAGCATCTGTACGATGCGCCAATTCTGGCACTTAGCCTCTCTCTTCCCACTGCCGTGTAGCGGTGGCATATGGGGTAATAATAGGTTAATGTCACAGTTGATTGTAAGGTGACATTAAACCTGGTTAATAATGGAGAGGTGTCAATAAGACGCTTAAACATTATTAATCCTATAGTTATCAATGGGTTTAAAAAAAAGGCACAGCTAGAAAAAAGTATTTTAATGAAATAAAACACTACACATTTTTTCATAATTTTTATTCCACGCCTAATCTAATCAAAGCCATCGATCACCTGCAAAAAATTAAAAACAAACACAAATACTCCCTGTTCCGACATAGTCCCTCTTTAATAACGAGTGTCCCATGACAATCTCCCCTATACAGTGGTCACATCAGCATATGTCACCGCTCTATAGGACCTCCGATGGCACACTGACTGGAGATAACCCTCCCACAGTGTATCATCGAAATTCACTTTACGGCACTACAGCCATGAGAAAATTCTCATGCTGTAGTGCTGCAAGTGACAGGTGAACTCAGGTGACCTGTTGGCAGCAGAATGATACAGTGTGGAGGATTATCTCCGTCATTGTAACACCGGAGCCCCTAAAGAGCGCTCGCATCTGCTGATGTGACAGCTCTCCACAGGACAATCATTATTAATTGGATTACGTCGGACACAGGGAGTATATTGTTTGTTTATTATTTTAATTTTATTTGCAGATGATTGATGGCTTCAGGGATTAGGTACATATGGTAAGTATGTACTATATGTGTACTGTATGTGTTTTGTTTTTTTTAACATTCAACACATTAGCCGGATGATGGGACTACTTTCCCATCATTGGCTAATGGTGTCACTGTAGCAGTATAGCTGGATGGGATTAGTAGTCCCATCGGACGATGCATGCCTACACACAGACACACACAGCCCTGCACACACCTACACACAGACACAGATTCACGCAGAAACTAACACACACCTACACGCACATAGCTCCGCCCACACACTTCCCTCCTCCCGATCTGCAGCGTTTCTAGCACTCACATCCACAGCATATCTGCAAATATTTTTTACATCTGCGGTTTTGCTGCAGATGTGCCTGACTCAATTGAAGTCAATGGGTGCAGATCCGCAAAAAGAATTGGCATGCTCTGGAAAAAAAAACACTGTGCGGATTTTTCCGCAGCATGTGCACAATAAATCTCCATTTCCCATAGATTGACATTGGCTGTGCACTACACTGCAGATTTGATGTGAATCCATGCGGCCAAAAACCCTGCTGATCCGCATCTAAATCTGCAACATGTGCACATAGTCTAAATGTTTGGCCCTGATAAAATAATAAAGCCTATACTGACGTCCCGTGCTTGCGCCTTTCCAGCAGTGTTTGCACTCGCTCTCCCCAGGGCTCTCCCCAGGGCCCAAATCAATCAATGCTGGCGTCACTGCCTTCGGACAAACTGAACATAAAAAGGAAGTCCAGGATGAGCTGCAGCTGATCCCTGGCTTCCTCTTCATGTTCAGTTCATATGAAGGCAGAGACAGTGACACCAGTGCTGATTGGGCACCGGCATGCGGTGTCACAACACCGCATCACTGCTTCAGGAAGAGAGAGTGCCGACACCGTGGGAACGGTGTTGGCACGGGAGGTGAGCATAAGCTTTATTATTTTATCAGGGCCAAACATTTAGTTTAAGAAGGGGTTTTCCTAATAGTTCACAACCCTCTTTAACAGTTCCCATCATCATATCACATACATAGCCTGCAGCTTTTGTTTTGGCCAAAAGATTTATTAAGCCACCGCCACAACAAGGTAGACTCTTTTGGCCAAACCCTACTCTAATCTTTTAAAAAGAGTATTGGGTATTTTAAGAAATGTTTAAGTATATGTTTATTTATTTTTCTTTAAGGGAAAGTATCACATACTTTTTTTTAAAACTACCAATAATACCACATACAAGGCACAAATATCATCACACCATGGCCAGACCACATATTATCACCCCATAGTGACCGAATAATACCACACACAAGAAACAAATACCGTCACACCATGACCAGACCACATATTACACCAAATAGTGACCAAATAGCTCCCATACTGTCCCATTATATTCTCCCATTTTGTACCTATATGTTCTCCCATTCTGTCCCTATATGTTCTTCCTTCCTGTCCCCATATGATCTCCCATAGTCTCCCCATATGATCTCCCATCCTGTGCCCATATGAGCTCCTATCTTGCCCCATATGTTCTCCCATCCTGCCCCATATGCTCTCTCATCCCGCACCCATGTCTCCACCCTGTCTCCATATGAGCGCCAATCCTGTCCCCATATGACCTCCCATCCTGTCCCCATATGACCTCCCATCCTGTCCCCATATGACCTCCCATTCTGTCACCATATGAGTTTCCATCCTGCCTTATGTGTCTCCCATCCTATCTCCATATGAACTCCCATCCTACCCCATGTGTCTCTCAGCCTGTCCCCACACTGCAGCTTTCAGTACAAAAAAAATGTATCCTTACCTCGCCGCAGTCCAACGGCATACTCTCCCTTCTTCATTTGGGGTCTGGACGCGCCAGCACATGACAGTGCGCACCGATGTCAGCTGCTGGCCAGTGATTGGCTAGCAGCTATTAACTATTGCTGTGCAGGAATTTGGGGGCAATCTGTACCAAAAAAGTGAAGGCAAGCTTGACAAAGAACAATCGTATTCGAAATGCGACCATACTGTTGTGATGTATTGTACACAGTCTATTTAGAGTCTTGTGCTTGGGTGCGAGGAAGACACAGGAGACACAGGTTTAGTTATGACTTGCTTGTATTACTTCATACAAGTATGCCACAGGGAAAAAGGTTTTACGCAATTGCAGGTACACAGGCAGGAGACACGGCAGGTGACACGGCAGGTCGGAGTAAACATTAAGTTCAACATTAAGCACAAACTGATTCAGAGTCTCTCTCTCTGTTACTTCCCTTGCAAATGTTGATTAGCATGCAGCAGAGTTCCAGTGTCCACAAGTGTTCCGGAGATCCACAGTAGGAGATGGCTGGAATAAAAGTCCAAGACTTCCAGGAGCAGGTCACAGGCTAACTGCAGACATGAGTCAGAAGCACTGATTGAACAGCTGAGGCTGCTTAACCCCTTAACGACTGCCGATATGCCTTTTAACGGCGGCCGCTAAGGGTACTTAAACCACTGCGCCGTTAATTAACGGCGCTGTGGAAAAAGTAAATAGCGCCCCCCAGAGTCGGATTTTCTTCAGGGTCTCGGCTGCCGGGGGTAGCCGAGACCCCAGAGAACATGATTCGGGGGTTTTTTTACCGACCCCGCATTTGCGATTGCCGGTAAGTAACCGTTTACCGGTGATCGCAAAAAAAAAACAAAAAACGCGATTTCCCTTTTAATTTCTCTGTCCTCCGATGTGATCGCACATCAGAGGACAGAGAAATGGGGTCCCCAATAGCCCCCCGATACTTACCTGTCTCCCCCGGTGCTCCTCATGGCTCCTGATGGGCGCCGCCATCTTTTTCCGGCAAAAAAATGGCGGGCGTATGCGCAGTGCGCCCGCCGGCCGGCACCGGGAGGATCTTTGGGGTCTCGGCTGCCGGGGGTAGCCGAGACCCCAAAGAACATGATCGTGGTCGGTTTTACCGACCCCTGTTTTGCGATCACCGGTAATTAACTGTTTACCGGCGACCGCAAAAAAAAAAAAAAGCAAAGTGTAATTCTCTGTCCTCTGATGTGATCGCACATCAGAGGACAGAGAAATAGGGGGATTCGGGGACCCTATTATACTTACCGGTGTCCCTGGGTCCTCCTGCTGCTCCTACTGGCCGCCGGCGTCTTCATGGGAACAGAAAATGGCGGGCGCATGCGCAGTGCGCCCGCCATCTGTCGCCATCTGCCGGCCGGCAGCAGAAGAGCAGTTGGGGCTAAAATTAGGGTTAGGGTTAGAGCTAGGGTTAGGGCTAGGGTTAGGGCTAGGGTTAGGGCTAGGGTTAGGGTTAGGGTTAGGGCTAGGGTTAGGGTTGGGGCTAAATTTAGGGTTAGGGTTGGGGCTAAATTTAGGGTTAGGGTTCTTTCACACTTACGTCGGTACGGGGCCCTCGCAATGTGTCGGCCCGACATACCGACGCACGTTGTGAAAATTGTGCACAATGTGGGCAGCGGATGTAGTTTTTCAACGCATCCGCTGCCCAATCTATGTCCTGGGGAGGAGGGGGCGGAGTTACGGCCACGCATGCGCGGTCAGAAATGGCGGACGCGACGTACAAAAAAACGTTACATTGAACTTTTTTTGTGCCGACGGTCCGCCAAAACACAACTGATCCAGTGCACGACGGACGCGACGTGTGGCCATCCATCGCGATCCGTCGGCAATACAAGTCTATGGGCAAAAACGCATCCTGCGGGCACATTTGCAGGATCCGTTTTTTGTCCAAAACAATGGATTGCGACGGATGCCAAACGCAAGTGTGAAAGTAGCCTTAGGGCTAGGGTTAGGGTTAAAGTTAGGGCTAGGGTTAGGGTTGGAGCTAAAGTTAGGGCTAGGGTTAGGGTTGGGGCTAAATTTAGGGTTAGAGTTAGGGCTAGGGTTGGGGCTAAAGTTAGGGCTAGGGTTGCGGCTAAAGTTAGGGTTAGAGTTGGGATTAGGGTTAGGGTTTGGATTAGGGTTGGTATTAGGGTTAGGGTTGGCATTAGGGTTACGCTTGGGATTAGGGTTAGGTTTGGGATTAGGGTTAAGGTTGTGATTAGGGGTGTATTGGGATTAGGGTTAGGTTTGAGGTTAGGGTTGAGATTAGGATTAGGGGTGTGTTGGATTTAGGGTTTTGATTAGGGTTATGGTTAGGGTTGACATTAGGGTTGTTTTGGAGTAAAGGTTGTGATTATCGTTAGGGTTAGTGATTAGGATTATGGATCGGGTTGGGATTAGGGTTAGGGGTGTGTTGGGGTTAGGGTTGGAGCTAGAATTGGGGGGTTTCCACTGTTTAGGCACATCAGGGGGTCTCCAAACACGACAGACAATTTTGCGCTCAAAAAGTCAAATGGTGCTCCCTCCCTTCTGAGCTCTGCTGTGCGCCAAAACAGTGGGTTACCCCCACATATGGGACATCAGCGTACTCGGAATAAATTGGACAACAACTTTTGGGGTCCAGTTTCTCCTGTTACCCTTTTGAAAATAAAAACTTGGGGGCTACAAAATCTTTTTTGTGGAAAATTTTTTTTTTATTATTTTCATGACTCTGCATTATAAACTTCTGTGAAGCACTTGGGCATTCAAAGTTCTCACCACACATCTAGATAAGTTCCTTGGGGGGTCTAGTTTCCAAAACGGGGTCACTTCTGGGGGGTTACTACTGTTTAGGTACATCAGGGGCTCTGCAAATGCAACATAACGCCCACAGACCATTCTATCTAAGTCTGCATTCCAAAACGGCGCTCCTTCCCTTCCGAGCTCTGCTGTGCGCCCAAACAGTGGTTTACCCCCACATATGGCACATCAGTGTACTCGGGATAAATTGGACAACAACTATTGTGGTCCAATTTGTCCTGTTACCCTTGTGAAAATAAAAACTTGGGGGCTACAATATCTTTTTTGTGGAAAAAAATTTTTTTTTATTTTTACGACTCTGCATTCTAAACTTCTGTGAAGCACTTGGGCATTCAAAGTTCTCACCACACATCTAGATAAGTTCCTTTGGGGGTGTAGTTTCCAAAATGGGGTCACTTGTGGAGGGTTTCTTTTGTTTAGGTACATCAGGGGCTCTGCAAACGCAACATAACGCCCACAGACCATTCTATCAAAGTCTGCATTCCAAAATGGCGCTCCTTCCCTTCCGAGCTCTGCCGTGCGCCCAAACAGTGGTTTACCCCCACATATGGCACATCAGTGTACTCGAGATAAATTGGACAACAACTATTGTGGTCCAATTTCTCCTGTTACCCTTGTGAAAATAAAAACTTGGGGGCTACAATATCTTTTTTGTGGAAAAAAAATATTTTTTATTTTCACGACTCTGCATTATAAACTTCTGTGAAGCACTTGGGCATTCAAAGTTCTCACCACACATCTAGATAAGTTCCACGGGGGGTCTAGTTTCCAAAATGGGGTCACTTGTGGGGGGTTTCTACTGTTTAGGCACATCAGGGACTCTCCAAACGCGACATGGTGTCCAATCTCAATTCCAGACAATTCTACATTGAAAAAGTAAAACGGCACTCCTTCTCTTCCAAGCTCTGCGGTGCACCCAAACAGTGGTTTACCCCCACATATAGGGTATCGACGTACTCAGGAGAAATTGCACTACAACTTTTGTGGTCTAATTTCTCCTGTTACCCTTGTGAAAATAAAAATTTGGGGGCAAAAAATCATTTTTGTAGAAAAAATGCAATTTTTTATTTTCACGACTCAACGTTATAAACTTCTGTGAAGCACCTGGGGGTTTAAAGTGTTCACCACACATCTAAATAAGTTCCTTAAGGGGTCTAGTTTCCAAAATGGGGTCACTTGTGGCGGGTTTCCACTGTTTAGGCACATCAGGGGCTCTCCAAACGCGACATGGCGTCCAATCTCATTTCCAGACAATTCTACATTGAAAAAGTAAAACGGCACTCCTTCTCTTCCAAGCTCTGCGGTGCGCCCAAACAGTGGTTTACCCTCACATATAGGGTATCGACGTATTCAGGAGAAATCGCACAACAACTTTTGTGGTCTAATTTCTCCTGTTACCCTTGTGAAAATAAAAATTTGTGGGCAAAAGATCATTTTTGTGTAAACAAATGCGATTTTTTATTTTCACAGCTCTACGTTATAAACTTCTGTGAAGCTCTTGGGGGTTCAAAGTGCTCACCACACATCTAGATAAGTTCCTTAAGGGGTCTAGTTTCCAAAATGGTGTCACTTGTGGGGGGTTTCCACTGTTTAGGCACATCAGGGGCTCTCTAAACGTGACATGGCGTCCGATCTCAATTCCAGCCAATTCTGCACTGAAAAAGTCAAACGGCGCTCCTTCACTTCCAAGTTCTGCGGTGCGCCCAAAAAGTGGTTTACCCCCACATATGGGGTATTGGCGTATTCAGGAGAAATTGCATAACAAAATTTATGGTTACATTTCTGTTTTTACACTTGTGAAAATAAAAAAAATGGTTCTGAATTAAAATGTTTGCAAAAAAAAGTTAAATGTCCATTTTTTCCTTCGACATTGTTTCAGTTCCTGTGAAGCACGTAAAGGGTTAATAAACTTCTTGAATGTGGTTTTGAGAACCTTGAGGGGTGTAGTTTTTAGAATGGTGTCACACTTCATTATTTTCTATCATATAGACCCCTCAAAATGACTTCAAATGTGATGTGGTCCCTAAAAAAAATGGTGTTGTAAAAATGAGAAATTGCTGGTCAACTTTTAACCCTTATAACTCCCTAACAAAAAAAAATTTTGTTTCCAAAATTGTGCTGATGTAAAGTAGACATGTGGGAAATGTTATTTATTAACTATTTTTCGTGACATATCTCTCTGATTTAAGGACATAAAAATACAAAATATGAAAATTGCAAAATTTTAAAAATGTTCTCCATATTTCCGTTTTTTTCATAAATAATCGCAAGTAATATCGAAGAAATATTACCACTAACATGAAGTACAATATGTCATGAAAAAACACTCTCAGAATCAGCAGGATCCGTTGAAGCGTTCCAGAGTTATAACCTCATAAACTGACAGTGGTCAGAATTGTAAAAATTGGCTCATCATTAAGTACCAAATTGGCTCTGTCACTAAGGGGTTAAAAAGGCAAGAGGTAGAGAACAGGGTGAAAACATAGAAGCTAGAAACTCCATACTGACTCAGGGCAAGGTAGCTGCAGCAGGACAAAGCAAAATGGACAACGGAAAAACTAGGTTTCAATAACAGAAAATAACAGCAGATATAGCAAAGATACTGAGAACCTTACACCTGTCTTTGATTTTTAAATTTGGAAATGTAGAAAAAAGTGAAGGAAGTTCCAGCTTCTGGTAAAATATCAATTAGCATCTTTATTCCATCCAACACGAATGGTCGGCTCGTGGTTCCGTGCATACTGGATCCTCATGAAATTCAGTGGTGAGCTGGCATTAACCTTTTTCGGCTATCTGTACCACAATATATTTCAAGTGAATGTGCATCCTCGGATGCACATTCAGTTGAAAACTGTGGGCCAGGGAACAGAACTGGAGCGCTGCTTCTTGACGGTTGCAAGAAGAGCCTGCTATTTTAACAAGCGGTTGCACAGAACCAGGGAGAGCCCCTGAACCAACCACTGCAGCCAGTGTCTTATATATAGCCTTCTCACCTGTCTCTCTTGCCTCTCTGTTGTGTTTTCTGTCTCTCTGTCTCTTTTCACTTCTTCCATCATTTCTCTCACCCGTTTTTTTTTTCTTTTCTTCTGCCTCATTGTCACTTGTGGTCTGTGGCTCCATCCCCGCCATTTAGCCCTGCCTCTCCATATTGTTCTACAGTCAAACTACTGTGATGCTGCTGGAGGGGAGAGATTGGATGCTCTGCTGCAGAGTGCAGGCCCTGATGGGTGAGTGCACATCCCTGCTACTCTACAGCTGGCAACTCTCTGCACAGCCACGTGCACTGCCCGTGCTCTGCTCTTCACTATGCAGAGAGTGAAGGAGCAGAGAACAAGTGCGTGCAGCTGTGCAGATATCCGGCATTCCACCGCACTGGCTTAGTACCAGGTGAGCAGAAGCAAAAAGTGAGTGGCCTGGTGCAGGCTCTTCTCTGCTCACTGGGCCCCATATGCCAGTATGGCCAGTAATGCCCTGATGGCGGCCCTGCATATATGGTATCGCTGTATCCGGAATTACCAGATCTATAAAATTGTCACACTAGTTAACCCCTTCAGTGAACACCATAAAAAAAGTGGCAAAAACTATGCTTTTTGCATTGTACAGCCAAACAGAAAGTGGAATATAATGCGGTCATAGACAAAACTAAATAAAAATCGTATCCCTGAGACCAGTTTAGGGTATTCAGGGAGAGCTGTAGGTTATTTTCTACCCTGCGCCCCCAGACATCAGGGGAGGAGTTTCAGTGGTCAGAATAATCAAGTCCCTACTGTGAGGGGTTCCTCAGACCTGGGCATTTTCCTTGTCCCCACAAGCCTCAGAACGGTTTTCTGTTGATGCCTTTTTTGACAGTTTAGATCTGATATATGATGACTCTGACAGGATCCAGGTAGATCGCTGAGTCTAAGATCATGAACCTGTTACAGGGGGGTCACACAGCTGAAGTTATGGCAGTGGTCCACTGAAGTTCTGTGGAACAGTGCAGCTCTCAGTTGAGAATTCCACAAAGGCCTTTCCGAAACCCATTAGGGTGCTCTGGTTCTTCATTATGCCCCTTGTTCTCTGGCGGAAGCCATGACCCAGGCCATACAAATGGACTGCAGAATCCATGAGCGAAGTGATGAACAGCAGGCTGCCCGTTAAAGTTCCCAAGAGGTTAGAGTTGCCAGTCTTTATGTTGTGGAGAAAAGATGTAGATAAGATCTTGAACTCTTCTCTGTACTATGGTCTCTCTGGACATTTTCTCAAGATTTGCCCAACTCGTCTTCAAGTTAGCAAACCGTCGGGACAACATCTGAGTGTTGGTCGAGGAGGTCACCCAGGCTTCCAGGTACCTTTTTTCTTCCTCTGATAAAGTACTGATAAATACGGCGTTATCCTTCGAGTATCAGGTGTTATCAACATTGACATTTATTGACTGTAGATCTACTGCTAACTTTATAGATTCGAGACTGGTTCCGAGGTTAGGGTTAGGAACAGTTAGTTTAGAAAGACACATTCAAATTTTCACCCTTGACAAGACACCATGAGCATGGAATTTGGTCAAGAGTATAACAGGTTTTCATGCTCCAAGTGGGAGCTCTCCTCTCTGATTTTCTCTCCTATTTTGGATAATTTACCTGCTGGGTTGCTACAGGGGCTTCCCTGGTTGAAGATTCACAATCCTGTTATTGTTTGATGTCATAAGGAAATTGTTAAATGTTGCAAGAAATGTCTACAAACTGTACAAATTTGCTCCACTATTCTAAAGGGTCTGCCAGGGAACCTGAAGGACTTCAGAGATATGTTCTTGGAAAAAGAGGTGGAGATAGTACCTCTCCGTCGTCCTTATTGTCTAAAGCTCGCCTTTACAATTTCTCTGCACCTGAACAGACTGCAATGAAAGAATATGTTAATAAAAGTTTTGGGAAGGGTCATAATGATCTGTCCTCCTCCCCTGTAGCTCCCGGATTTTTCTTTGTAAAAAAGAAAGATGGGGGTCTCCGTCCTTGCTTCTATTTCCGAGAACTAAATAAAATCAGGGTTAAAATTATTTACCCACTTCTACTCATCCCCAACCTATATAATCAGCTTCTGGGGGCCAGGTGCTTTCCAAATTTGATTTTAGAGGGGCTTACAATTTGATATACACACAGAAGGGCAATGAGTGGAAAATGGCGTTTTTAACGACTGAGAGTCTATTTGAAAACCTTGTCATGTCATCTGGATTATTCAATGCACCTGCTGTGATTCAAAATTTTATGAATTATATTTTCTCTAATTGCATTGGAAGATATGTTGTGATTTATCTCGATGACATTCTAATTTTCTCAGCAAATTTGGACTCACACCAGGAACATGTCTGTGTTGTGCTCCAAAGGTTCAGGGAGAACTCTTTAACATAGTAACATAGTAACATAGTTAGTAAGGCCGAAAAAAGACATTTGTCCATCCAGTTCAGCCTATATTCCATCATAATAAATACCCAGATCTACGTCCTTCTACAGAACCTAATAATTGTATGATACAATATTGTTCTGCTCCAGGAAGACATCCAGGCCTCTCTTGAACCCCTCGACTGAGTTCGCCATCACCACCTCCTCAGGCAAGCAATTCCAGATTCTCACTGCCCTAACAGTAAAGAATCCTCTTCTATGTTGGTGGAAAAACCTTCTCTCCTCCAGACGCAAAGAATGCCCCCTTGTGCCCGTCACCTTCCTTGGTATAAACAGATCCTCAGCGAGATATTTGTATTGTCCCCTTATATACTTATACATGGTTATTAGATCGCCCCTCATTCGTCTTTTTTCTAGACTAAATAATCCTAATTTCGCTAATCTATCTGGGTATTGTAGTTCTCCCATCCCCTTTATTAATTTTGTTGCCCTCCTTTGTACTCTCTCTAGTTCCATTATATCCTTCCTGAGCACCGGTGCCCAAAACTGGACACAGTACTCCATGTGCGGTCTAACTAGGGATTTGTACAGAGGCAGTATAATGCTCTCATCATGTGTATCCAGACCTCTTTTAATGCACCCCATGATCCTGTTTGCCTTGGCAGCTGCTGCCTGGCACTGGCTGCTCCAGGTAAGTTTATCATTAACTAGGATCCCCAAGTCCTTCTCCCTGTCAGATTTACCCAGTGGTTTCCCGTTCAGTGTATAATGGTGATATTGATTCCCTCTTCCCATGTGTATAACCTTACATTTATCATTGTTAAACCTCATCTGCCACCTTTCAGCCCAAGTTTCCAACTTATCCAGATCCATCTGTAGCAGAATACTATCTTCTCTTGTATTAACTGCTTTACATAGTTTTGTATCATCTGCAAATATCGATATTTTACTGTGTAAACCTTCTACCAGATCATTAATGAATATGTTGAAGAGAACAGGTCCCAATACTGACCCCTGCGGTACCCCACTGGTCACAGCGACCCAGTTAGAGACTATACCATTTATAACCACCCTCTGCTTTCTATCACTAAGCCAGTTACTAACCCATTTACACACATTTTCCCCCAGACCAAGCATTCTCATTTTGTGTACCAACCTCTTGTGCGGCACGGTATCAAACGCTTTGGAAAAATCGAGATATACCACGTCCAATGACTCACCGTGGTCCAGCCTATAGCTTACCTCTTCATAAAAACTGATTAGATTGGTTTGACAGGAGCGATTTCTCTTTGATAAATTAGAGAAATTTTTTTCTGTTCAGGAAATTTCATTCTTGGGTTTTATCTTGTCAGCAGAAGGGTTTTAAGATGGACCCTGGGAAGGTGCAGGCCTTAATTGATTGGGGTCAGCCTCGTGATCTTAAGGCTTTGCAGCGTTTCTGGGATTCGCTATCTATAGAAAATGTATCTAGGGTATATCTCAGATTGCTAAAACTTTTACTGATCTTACAGGTAAGGCGGCAAATTTCAAGATTTGGTCACCGAGTGCTATCAGGGCTTCAAAAAATTAAAAGAGGGTTTCATGTCTGCTCCCATTCTGATCCAACCTGATCTCCAGAATCGTTCATTGTGGAGGTGGATGCCTTCGAGGTCGGAGTAGGGACAGTTTTATCGCAAAGACCCAAAACTCTGACTAACCTGCGGCCATGTGCTTTTTTTTCTTAACAATTTTCATCTGCAGAAAGAAATTCTAATATTAGGAATCATGAGTTACTTGCTGTCAAATTGGCCTTTGAGGCATGGAGGCATTTTTTGGAATTGCTATGGACACTGATCACAAGAATCTAGCTTACATTGAATCTGCTAATAGGTTAACTCCCAGACAACCCAGATGGTATTTGTTTTTCTCTAGGTTTAATTTTTCAATTATGTTCAGGCAGGAGTCTAAGAATGTAGAAGCGAAATCGTTATGTGTGACAGCGACCAACGATCAGGCCCCTGCTGGGAGATTGTTGGTCGCTGGGAATGATCAGGACCTTTTTTTTGGTCGCTGATCACCCGCTGTCATCGCTGGATCGGCGTGTGTGACGCCGATCCAGCGATGTGTTCACTGGTAACCAGGGTAAATATCGGGGTACTAAGCGCAGGGACGTGCTTAGTAACCCGATGTTTACCCTGGTTACCATTGTAAAAGTAAAAAAAAAAACAGTACATACTTACATTCCGGTGTCTGTCACGTCCCCCGGCGTCAGCTTCCCGCACTGACTGTCAGCGCCGGCCGGCCGTAAAACAGAGCGGTGACGTCACCGCTTTGCTCTGCTTTACGGCTGGCCGGCGCTGACACAGTGCAGGGAAGCTGACGCCGGGGGACGTGACAAGTATTGTACTTGTTTTTTATTATGTATACCCCTCCTCACATGTAAAGCGTCATGGAATAAATGGTGCTATAATAATACATAATAATTCCTCAGGATATTGTGGTTTCTTTGATAACCTCGAAAGAGGAGATCCGTAAAGTCCAGTCATTGGCTTGTGTATCTAAGCTTGCGAGGAGAAAATAGATGGATTCCAGCAGCAGGTATATCCGGTTTAAAATAACAAGCATTTATTCAAATAGTCATTTAAATCCACAAACACACCTTACCCACCACTAGTCTATGTGACTGCTAATTAACCCCTTCCCGACCTGTGACACAGCGTATGCATCATGAAAGTCGGTGCCAATCCGACCTGTGACGCATATGCTGTGTCACAGAAAGATCGCGTCCCTGCAGATCGGGTGAAAGGGTTAACTCCCATTTCACCCGATCTGCAGGGACAGGGGGAGTGGTAGTTTAGCCCAGGGGGGGTGGCTTCACCCCCCCCCCCCCCCCCGTGGCTACGATCGCTCTGATTGGCTGTTGAAAGTGAAACTGCCAATCAGAGCAATTTGTAATATTTCACCTAAAAAACTGGTGAAATATTACAATCCAGCCATGGCCGATGCTGCAATATCATCGGCCATGGCTGGAAACACTTATGTGCACCCACCCCACCGATCGCCCCCCCAACCCCCCGATCTGTGGTCCGCTCCCCTCCGTCCTGTGCTCCGCTCCCCCATCCTCCTGTCCGCTCCCCCCGTGCTCCAATCACACCCCCCGTGCTCCAATCAAACCCCCCCGCACTCCGATCCACCCCCCGCACTGCGATCCCCCCCGTGCTCCGATCCACCCCCCCGCACAGCGATCCCCCACCCCGTGCTCCAATCCCCCACCCCGTGTTCCGATCCACCCCCCGTGCTCCAATCCACCCCCCCGTGTTCCGATCCACCTCCCCCGTGCCCTGATCTCCCCCCCTTATACTTACCTAGCCTCCCGGGGTCCGTCCGTCTTCTTTCCTGGGCGCCGCCATCTTCCAAAATGGCGGGCGCATGTGCAGTGCGCCCGCCGAATCTGCCGGCTGGCAGATTCGTTCCAAAGTGAGTTTTGATCACTGAGATATAACCTATCTCAGTGATCAAAATAAAAAAAATAGTAAATGCCCTTGGGGGCCCTTTGTCACCCCCATAGGTAGGAACAATAAAAAAAAATAAAGAATTATTTTTTTTTTTTGTTCCACTAATGTTGGGGTAAGAACTAGGGTTAGGGTTAGGGTTAGGGGTAGGGTTAGGGTTAGGGGTAGGGTTAGGGGTAGGGTTAGGGGTAGGGTTAGGGGTAGGGTTAGGAATGTGCACACGTATTCTGGTCCTCTGCGGATTTTTCCGCAGAGGATTTGATAAATCCGCAGTGCTAAACCGCTGTGGATTTATCGCAGATTTACCGCGGTTTTTCTGCGCATTTCACTGCGGTTTTACAACTGCGATTTTCTATTGGAGCAGTTGTAAAACCGCTGCGGAATCCGCAGAAAGAAGTGACATGCTGCGGAATGTAAACCGCTGCGTTTCCGTGCAGTTTTTCCGCAGCATGTGTACAGTGATTTTTGGTTCCCATAGGTTTACATTGAACTGTAAACTCATGGGAAACTGCTGCGGATCCGCAGCGTTTTCCGCAGCGTGTGCACATACCTTTAGAATTAGGCTATGTGCACACGGTGCGGATTTGGCTGCGGATCCGCAGCAGTGTTCCATCAGGTTTACAGTACCATGTAAACATATGGAAAACCAAATCCGCTGTGCCCATGGTGCGGAAAATACCATGCGGAAACGCTGCGTTGTATTTTCCGCAGCATGTCAATTCTTTGTGCGGATTCCGCAGCGTTTTACACCTGTTCCTCAATAGGAATCCGCAGGTGAAATCCGCACAAAAAGCACTGGCAATCCGCGGTAAATCCGCAGGTAAAACGCAGTGCCTTTTACCCGCGGATTTTTCAAAAATGGTGCTGAAAAATCTCATACGAATCCGCAACGTTGGCACATAGCCTTAGGGTTAGGGTTGGAATTAGGGTTGTGGTTAGGGTTAGGGGTGTGTTGGGGTTAGGGTTGTGGTTAGGGGTGTGTTGGGGTTAGGGTTGTGATTAGGGTTACGGCTACAGTTGGGATTAGGGTTAGGGGTGTGTTGGGGTTAGTGTTGGAGGTAGAATTGAGGGGTTTCCACTGTTTAGGCACATCAGGGGGTCTCCAAACGCAACATGGCGCCACCATTGATTCCAGCCAATCTTGTATTCAAAAGGTCAAATGGTGCTCCCTCACTTCCGAGCCCCGACGTGCGCCCAAACAGTGGTTTACCCCCACATATGGGGTACCAGCATACTCAGGACAAACTGCGCAACAATTATTGGGGTCCAATTTCTCCTGTTACCCTTGAGAAAATAAAAAATTGCTTGCTAAAACATCATTTTTGAGGAAAGAAAAATGATTTTTTATTTTCATGGCTCTGCGTTGTAAACGTCTGTGAAGCACTTGGGGGTTCAAAGTGCTCACCACATATCTAGATAAGTTCCTTGGGGGGTCTAGTTTCCAAAATGGGGTCACTTGTGGGGGGTTTCTACTGTTTAGGCACACCAGGGACTCTGCAAACGCAACAAGACGTCCGCAGACCATTCCATCAAAGTCTGCATTTCAAAAGTCACTACTTCCCTTCTGAGCCCCGACGTGTGCCCAAACAGTGGTTTACCCCCACACATGGGGTATCAACGTACTCAGGAGAAACTGGACAACAACTTTTGGGGTCCAATTTCTCCTGTAACCCTTGGGAAAATAAAAAATTCTGGGCTAAAAAATTATTTTTGAGGAAAGAAAACGTATTTTTTATTTTCACGGCTCTGCGTTATAAACTTCTGTAAAGCACTTGGGGGTTGAAAGTGCTCACCACATATCTAGATAAGTTCCTTTGGGGGTCTAGTTTCCAAAACGGGGTCACTTGTGGGGGGTTTCTGCTGTTTAGGCACACCAGGGGCTCTGCAAACGCAACGTGATGCCCGCAGACCATCCCATCAAAGTCTGCATTTCAAAAGTCACTACTTCCCTTCTGAGCCCCGACGTGTGCCCAAACAGTGGTTTACCCCCACTCATGGGGTATCAGCTTACTCAGGAGAAACTGGACAACAACTTTTGGGGTCAAATTTCTTCTTTTACCCTTGGGAAAATAAAAAATTGCGGGTTAAAAAATAATTTTTGAGAAAATAATTTTTTATTTTTATTTTCATGGCTCTGCGTTATAAACTTCTGTGAAGCACTTGAGGGTTCAAAGTGCTCACCACACATCTAGATTAGTTCCTTTGGGGGTCTAGTTTCCAAAATGGGGTCATTTGTGGGGGATCTCCAATGTTTAGGCACACAGGGGCTCTCCAAACGCGACATGGTGTCCGCTAATGATTGGAGCTAATTTTCCATTTAAAAAGCCAAATGGCGTGTCTTCCCTTCTGAGCCCTGCCGTGCGCCCAAACAGTGGTTTACCCCCACATATGGGGTATCTGCGTACTCAGGACAAACTGGACAACAACATTTGTGGTCCAATTTCTCCTATTAACATTGGCAAAATAGGAAATTCCAGGCTAAAAAATCATTTTTGAGAAAAGAAAAATTATTTTTGATTTTCATGGCTCTGCATTATAAACTTCTGTGAAGCACCTGGGGGTTTAAAGTGCTCAGTATGCATCTAGATAAGTTCCTTGGGGGGTCTAGTTTCCAAAATGGGGTCACTTGTGGGGGAGTTCCAATGTTTAGGCACACAGGGGCTCTCCAAACGCGACATGGTGTCCGCTAACAATTGGAGCTAATTTTCCATTCAAAAAGTCAAAAGGCGCGCCTTCCCTTCCGAGCCCTGCTGTGTGCCCAAACAGTGGTTTACCCCCACATATGAGGTATCGGCGTACTCGGGAGAAATTGCTCAACAAATTTTAGGATCCATTTTATCCTATTGCCCATGTGAAAATGAAAAAATTGAGGCGAAAAGAAATTTTTTGTGAAAAAAAAGTACTTTTTCATTTTTACAGATCAATTTGTGAAGCACCTGGGGGTTTAAAGGGCTCAATAGGCATCTAGATAAGTTCCTTGGGGGGTCCAGTTTCCAAAATGGGGTCACTTGTGGGGGAGCTCCAATGTTTAGGCACACAGGGTCTCTCCAAACGCGACATGGAGTCCGCTAACGATGGAGATAATTTTTCATTCAAAAAGTCAAATGGCGCTCCTTCCCTTCCGAGCCTTACCATGTGCCCAAACAGTGGTTTACCCCCACATGTGAGGTATCGGTGTACTCAGGAGAAATTGCCCAACAAATTTTAGGATCCATTTTATCCTGTTGTCCATGTGAAAATGAAAAAATTGAGGCTTTTACGGATCAATTTGTGAAGCACCTGTGGGTTTAAAGGGCTCACTATGCATCTAGATAAGTTCCTTGGGGCGTCTAGTTTCCAAAATGGGGTCACTTGTGGGGGAGCTCCAATGTTTAGGCACACAGGGTCTCTCCAAACGTGACATGGTGTCCGCTAAAGAGTGCAGCCAATTTTTCATTCAAAAAGTCAAATTGCGCTCTGTTATGATAAGATAATTCAGTACCACAATGGACATAGAGGCCAGAGCACATACAGTGACCTGACAATAACCCAAAAACATAGAACGAGCTCTGAGACGTGGGAACTCTGCTGACCGCAATCCCTAATCCTCTCCAACCACACTAGAGGCAGCCGTGGATTGCGCCTAACGCTCCCTATGCAACTCGGCACAGCCTGAGAAACTAGCTAGCCTGAAGATAGAAAATAAGCCTACCTTGCCTCAGAGAAATACCCCAAAGGAAAAGGCAGCCCCCACATATAATGACTGTGAGTTAAGATGAAAAGACAAACATAGAGATAAAATAGATTTAGCAAAGTGAGGCCCGACTTTCTGAACAGAGCGAGGATAGGAAAGGTAACTTTGCGGTCAACACAAAACCCTACAAAAACCACGCAAAGGGGGCAAAAAGACCCTCCGTACCGAACTAACGGCACGGAGGTACACCCTCTGCGTCCCAGAGCTTCCAACAAGCAGGAAAAAACAAATAGACAAGCTGGACAGAAAAAACAGCAAACAAAATAGCAAAGCGGAACTTAGCTATGCAGAGCAGCAGGCCACAGGAACGATCCAGGAGGAAACAGGTCCAATACTAGAACATTGACTGGAGGCCAGGATCAAAGCACTAGGTGGAGTTAAATAGAGCAGCACCTAACGACTTCACCACATCACCTGAGGAAGGAAACTCAGAAGCCGCAGTATCACTCTCCTCCACCAACGGAAGCTCACAGAGAGAATCAGCCGAAGTACCACTTGTGACCACAGGAGGGAGCTCTGCCACAGAATTCACAACAGCGCTCCTTCCCTTCCAAGCCCTGCCGTGCGCCCAAACAGTGGTTTACCCCCACATATGCGGTATCAGCGTACTCAGGACAAATTGGACAACAACTTTCATTGTTCAGTTTCTCCTTTTACCATTGGGAAAATAAAAAAAATTGTTGCTGAAAAATCATTTTTGTGACTAAAAAGTTAAATGTTCATTTTTTCCTTCCATGTTGCTTCTGCTGCTGTGAAGCACCTGAAGGGTTAATAAACTTCTTGAATGTGGTTTTGAGTACCTTGAGGGGTGCAGTTTTTAGAATGGTGTCACTTTTGGGTATTTTCAGCCATATAGACCCCTCAAACTGACTTCAAATGTGAGGTGGTCCCTCAAAAAAATGGTTTTGTAAATTTCGTTGTAAAAATAAGAAATCGCTGGTCAAATTTTAACCCTTATAACTTCCTAGCAAAAAAAAATTTTGTTTCCAAAATTGTGCTGATGTAAAGTAGACGTGTGGGAAATGTTATTTATTAACTATTTTGTGTCACATAACTCTCTGGTTTAACAGAATAAAAATTCAAAATGTGAAAATTGCGAAATTTTCAAAATTTTCGCCAAATTTCCGTTTTTATCACAAATAAACACAGAATTTATTGACCTAAATTTACCACTAACACGAAGCCCAATATGTCACGAAAAAACAATCTCAGAACCGCTAGGATCCATTGAAGCGTTCCTGAGTTATTACCTCATAAAGGGACACTGGTCAGAATTGCAAAAAACGGCAAGGTCTTTAAGGTCAAAATAGGCTGGGTCATGAAGGGGTTAATGAATCATGGCAGTGAGTAATGTACACACTCTGACAATTCTCTTGTATTCCCAGCACAAGTGGGAAGTCATATGACTGCAAGTACGCAATTTGCATACTTGCGATCATGTCCTCATCTCAACAGGGCAAGGAAAGAAGCATATAAGAATGTAGTCAGTAGGTGAACACAACAATGAAAATCGCTCATTGGGAATACGAGGGAATCATGACTGTTTGTGCATTGCGCAATGTTACATTTCTGCAAATTTGTCTAGAGTCCAGAAAAGCCCTATAATTCTCCTCGGCCTAGGACTACAAAATAACATCAAGTCAAGCAGAATTAATTAATTAACTGTAGCTATATCTACATCCATGATTGTGTAAGAGATCGTCCATATTCACTCCTATGTAGTTACAGTGCTTGCTTTCTCTATTCCTATTTTGACTTTGAATGTTACAAGTCATACAGCTATTATGGCAATGGTTGCTAATTTTACAGTATATATATCAGGTCATTTTTTTCCACTACATTTCCAAACCCAGAGGGGAAAGTGTTTCAGCAATTTCTCTTTATTGCTATTGGTCAGCAACATTTTGTTACTGGTTTTATTAATAACCAATGCATTGAAGACAAGCCATCGTTCTATTATTTGTATTGAAGTACCTATGATCTCTTTTGCACACTATCTTCAAAATAATTCCACACGCTATATACACTATATCAAGCAAGCACATCATATGCATGCGGTCCACGTGAAGTGTTGTGATGAGGTCATCACGCTTCTGACTTCATCACACTGATGCTATCAACATAGAAGTGGTGAGCATGTAGCAGCCATAAGAAGGAACAGTAAGCACTCCATGTAGCAGATGATTATTAAAAGTATGGTTTACTATTGTAGCGGATAGTGGGGTGTCATATAATGGAGAGGGGTTGTGGATGTCCAGAGTCATCATGGTGTGTGTACAACATGGAGACAAAAGGGATAAGAACAACTCCAATCAGAGAAGATGTCACCTAAAAGGTATCTGGATGTAAATGTTTATTTTTGATATTGCCTACGTCCCGTCAGTACTGTAAGGTCCACAGTCTGTTCATAATTGTTATTTTATCATGTAATTTTCATTGACAATTTTGAGACAAATTAAAATTCTATACAGACGTAAACAAAAATGATATCTCAAGGCAAGTGCCAAGCTTGGTAAGTGATGGAACGAATGGTACAAGAAACACATACTAAACAGTTCTACTCAATAAACAAAGCAATTGAAGTATTGCAAAGTAAAGTGATGCTAAAAAGAGCACAAAAAAGCCATCATCTGAGAAGTGAACAAAATCACTGGTGTCTTCCTTTCTAACTAGAAATGTGAAGCTGGCCTAAGTTATCTTTGAGATCCTCATCACTGTCCCCATTGGGGTTCACAATCTAAAATCCAAATCAGTATGTTTTTGGAGTGTTCAAAAGAAACTGGAGTATCGTGAGGAAACCCACGCAAACTCAGGGAGAACATACAAACTCCTTGAAGATGTTGTCCTTGGTGGGAATTGAACCCAGAACCCCAGCACTGCACATCAACTGTGTTACTCTCTGAGCAATCATGGTTATAATACCTCCTATTATGGAGCAATGTGACTATTTATCTTTTTCATTGCTGATGATGATCTCTGTATTTTACATGACCTATAGCTTTCCACTATACAGTATTTGGTAAATTGACTGTACATTACTCTATGATCCCCGCTGTACCTGTGTGATCACTGATCTGACACAGTGCATAGCAAAGTGTCAGATCAGCGATCTGTCAGTTTACTGTGATGTCCACCCTGGGGCAAAGTTAAAAAGTTAAAAAAAATATTTACATGTGCAAAAAAAAAAGTAATTCCTAAATAAATAATAATTTAAAAATAATGTTCCAATAAATACACTCCTTTATCTAAATAAAATAAACAATAAACGTACACATATTTAGTATCGCCGCGACCGCAACGACCCGACCTTTAAAACTGTCCCACTAGTTAACCCCTTCAGTGAACACCGTAAAAAAAAGAAGCAAAAAACAACCCTTTATTATCATACCGCCGAACAAAAAGTGGAATAGCACACGATCAAAATGACAGATATAAATAACCATGGTACTGCTGAAAATGTCATCTTGTCCTGCAAAAAACAAGCCACCATACAGCATCAGCAGAGAAAAAATAAAAAAGTTATAGTCCTCAGAATTAATTGATGCAAAAATAATTATTTTTTCTATAAAATAGTTTTTATCATATAAAAGCGCCAAAACATAAAACAAATCTAAATGAGGTATCGGTGTAATCGTACTGACCCGAAGAATAAAACTGCTTTATCCATTTTACCAAATGCGGAACAGTATAAATGCCCCCCCCCCTCCCCACCCCCCCAAAAAAAAAAGAAATTCATGAACATCTGGTTTTTGGTCATACTGCCTCACAAAAATCGGAATAAAAAGCGATCAGAAAATGTCACATGCCCAAAAATGTTACCAATAAAAATGTCAACTCGTCCTGCAAAAAACAAGACCTCACATGACTCTGTGGACCAAAATATGGAAAAATTATAGCCCTCAAAATGTGGTAATGCAAAAAAATTTTTTTTGCAAAAAAAACGTCTTTTAGTGTGTGACAGCTGCAAATCAAAAAATCCACTGAAAAAAAGCTCTAAAAGTAAATCAAACAACCCCCATTCATCACCCCCTTAGTTAGGAAAAAAGTAAAAAAAATAAAAAAATGTATTTATTACCATTTTCCCATTAGGGTTAGGGCTAGGGTTAGAGTTAGGGTTAGGGCTAGGGTTAGGGCTAGGTTTAGGGTTGGGGCTAGGGTTGGGGCTAGGGTTAGGGCTAGGGTTAGAGTTAGGGTTTGGGTAGGGTTGAGGCAAGGGTTAGGGCTAGGGTTAGGGGTAGGGTTAAGGTTGGGGCTAGGGTTATGGTTGGGGCTAGGGTTTGGATTACATTTACAGTTGGGATTAGGGTTAGGGGTGTGTCAGGGTTAGGGGTGTGGTTAGGGTTATGGTTGGGATTAGGGTTAGGGGTGTGTTGGAGTTAGGGTGTGGTTAGGGTTGGGATTAGGGGTGTGGTTGGGATTAGGGGTGTGTTTGGGTTAGGGTTTCAGTTACTGTAGAATTGGGGTTTCCACTGTTTAGGCACATCAGGGGTCTCCAAACACGACATGGCGTCCAATCTCAATTCCAGACAATTCTGCGTTGAAAAAGTAAAACAGTACTCCTTCCCTTCCGAGCTCTCCTGTGAGCCCAAACAGGGTTTACCCCAAAATATGGGGTATCAGCGTACTCGGGACAAATTGGGTAAAAACTTCTGGGGTCCAATTTCTCTTGTTACCCTTGGGAAAAGAAAAATTTGGGGGGGTTAAAAAACATTTTTGTGGGACAAAAATGATTTTTTATTTTCATGCCTCTGCGTTATTAACTGTAGTGAAACACTGGGGGTTCAAAGTTCTCGCAACACATCTAGATAAGTTCCTTGGGGGGTCTGTTGTGAATTCTGTGGCCAAGCTCCCTCCTGTGGTCGTGAGTGGTACTGCGGCTGGTTCTGTCTATAAGCTTCCTTTGGTGGATGAGAGTGGTACTGCGGCTTCTGAGTTTCCTTCCTCAGGTGATGAGGTTAAGTCGTTAGGTGCTGCTCTATTTAACTCCACCTGGTGCTTTGATCCTGGCCTCCAGTCAATGTTCTAGTATTGGTCTTGCTTCCTCCTGGATCGTTCCTGTGGCCTCTCTATCCTGCATAAGCTAAGTTCTGGTTGTGTTATTTTTGTTTGCTATATTTTCTGTCCAGCTTGCTATATTGGCTTTTTCTTGCTTGCTGGAAGCTCTGAGACGCAGAGGGAGCACCTCCGTACCGTTAGTCGGTGCGGAGGGTCTTTTTGCCCCTCTGCGTGGTTGTTTGTAGGTTTTTGTGTTGACCACAAAGCTATCTTTCCTATCCTCGGTCTATTCAGTAAGTCGGGCCTCACTTTGCTAAATCTATTTCATCTCTGTGTTTGTATTTCATCTTTACTCACAGTCATTATATGTGGGGGGCTGCCTTTTCCTTTGGGGAATTTCTCTGAGGCAAGGTAGGCTTATTTTTCTATCTTCAGGGCTAGTTAGTTTCTCAGGCTGTGCCGAGTTGCATATGGAGCGTTAGGCGCAATCCACGGCAACCTCTAGTGTGGTGTTTTAGGATTAGGGATTGCGGTCAGCAGAGTTTCCATGTCTCAGAGCTTGTCCTATGTTTTTGGTAAATGTAAGGTCACCTTGTGTGCTCTGAACTTCAAGGTCCATTGTGGTTCTGAATTACCTGTTCATAACAGGGGTCTAGTTTCCAATATGGGGTCACTTGTGGGGGGTTTCTACTGTTTAGGTACATCAGGGGCTCTGCAAATGCAACGTGGTGCCTGCAGACCAATCCATCTAAGTCTGCATTCCAAATGGTGCTCCATCCCTTCCGAGCTCTGCCATGCACCCAAACCGTGGTTCTCTCCCACATATGGGGTATCAGTGTACTCAGGACAAATTGGACATCAACTTCTGGGGTCCAATTTCTCTTGTTATCCTTGGGAAAATAAAAATTTGGGGGGCTAAAAAACATTTTTGTGGGACAAAAATGATTTTTTATTTTCACGGCTCTGTATTATTAACTGTAGTGAAACACTTGGGGGTTCAAAGTTCTCACAACACATCTAGATAAGTTTCTTGGGGGGTCTAGTTTCCAATATGGGGTCACTTGTGTTTAGGTTCATCAGTGGCTCTGCAAATGCAACACGACGCCTGCATACCAATCCTTCTAAGTTTGCATTCCAAATGGCTCTCCTTCCCTTCCGAGCTCTGCCATGCACCCAAACGGTGGTTCCTTCCCACATATGGGGTATCAGCGTACTCAGAACAAATTGGACAACAACTTCTGGGGTTCAATTTCTCTTGTTACCCTTGGGAAAATAAAAATTTGGGGGGCTAAAAAAACATTTTTGTGGGATAAAAATGATTTTTTATTTTCACGGCTCTGCATTATTAACTGTAGTGAAACACTTGGGGGTTAAAAACTCTCACAACACATTTAGATAAGTTCCTTGGGGGTCTAGTTTCCAATACGGGGTCACTTGTGGGGGGTTTCTACTGTTTAGGTACATTAGGAGCTCTGCAAACGCAATGTGATGCCTGCAGACCATTCCATCTAAGTCTGCATTCCAAATGGCGCTCCTTCCCTTCCGAGCTCTGCCATGCGCCCAAACGGTGGTTACCCCCCACATATGGGGTGTCAGCGTACTCAGGACAAAGCGCACAACAACTTTTTGGTCTAATTTCTCCTATTACCCTTGGGAAAATACAAAACTGGGGGCTAAAATTAATTTTTGTGGAAAAAAAAGAATTTTTATTTTCACGGTTCTGCATTATAAACTGTAGTGAAACACATGGGGGTTCAATATTCTCACAACACATCTAGAAAAGATCCTTAGGGGGTCTACTTTCCAAAATGGTGTCACTTGTGGGGGGTTTCAATGTTTAGGCACATCAGGGGCTCTCCAAACGCAACATGGCGTCCCATCACAATTCCAGCCAATTTTGCATTGAAAAGTCAAACGGCGCTCCTTCCCTTCCGAGCTCTGCCATGCACCCAAACAGAGGTTTACCCCACATATAAGGTATCAGCGTACTCAGGACAAATTGCACAACGACTTTTGGGGTACAAGTTTTTCTGGTACCCTTGGGAAAATAAAAAATTGGGGGCGAAAAGTTCATTTTTGTGAAAAAATATTGTTTTCTATTTTTACGGCTCTATATTATAAACTTCTGTGAAGCACTTGGTGGGTCAAAGTGCTCACCACACATCTAGATAAGTTCCTTAGGGGGTCTACTTTCCAAAATGGTGTCACTTGTGGGCGGGTTTCAATGTTTAGGCACATCAGGACCTGGCTGACCATAAGAGCTTTCTGTCCACAGGAGGTGGAGACAGAGTAGACCCAGTGACTCTACAGATGAAAAATGACTCTGCCGTATGAACTATGATCAACTGGGAACTTCTGATCTGTGATGACCCAGGTACTGACCGCAAGGAATGATAATTCCGTAAGATGTCATAGCTGCAGGGTATTATGGGCACTGGCAGATTATAACGAGGTCAATCTGGGCGGTTGCCCAGGGCCCAGTGGTGTGGGGGGGGGGGCCTGGGCAACCGCACAGATTGATCGCCACCATCAGGGCATTACTGCCCTGACTGGCATATGGGCCCGGTGGGCAGTGGGGGGCCCGCATCGGGCCCTGTCTCATCTGCTCACCGGGCCCCTACCGGCGCTGTGGCAGTTTAACGCTATTGCACCCGCACGTCAATAGTTCACAGCCGCCAGCCAATCGGAGGCTTGTAGCTGACATCAGCTTCAGCAAGCATGTGGCCGGCATCTGATGTCATTGTCAGTTGCCTGAGAGTGCGTGCTTCAGCTGCGAGGAGGGAGCCTCGCCGAAGGAGCGCGGACAGGTGAGGAGAACTTGTTTTTTTATTCCGAACGGTGGCCCAGGCCAGAATGCTGGACACTGGGGGCAGAGATGCTGGACGCACTGGGGGCAGAGATGCTGGACACACTGGGGGCAATATGCTGGACGCACTGGAGGCAATATGCTGGACACACTGGGGGCAATATGCTGGACACACTGGGGGCAATATGCTGGACACACTGGGGGCAATATGCTGGACACATTGGGGGCAGAGATGCTGGACATTGGGGGCAGAGATGCTGGACATTGGGGGCAGAGATGCTGGACATTGGGGGCAGAGATGCTGGACACTGGGGGCAGGGATGCTGGACACTGGGGGCAGAGATGCTGGACACACTGGGGGCAGGACTGGAGACATGGGAAGAATGTAGATGCGGGGCATGATTGGAGACACAGGGCAGAGTGAAAGACATGGGGCAGGATTGGAGACAGATCATGCAGGATCATGGGGCAGGATGGATACGATGGGGCAGGATGGGGAGATTATATGGGGCAGGATGGATACTCATGAGGGCAGGATGGGAGAACATATGGCTGGAGTCAGGAATGAGATACACGGGGCCAGGATGGGGGATATTATTATTACCTTAGGGCTAATTAAGGGATACTATTACTGCAGTGATGTATTTATTTTATTTTTTGAGGACACTGTTTTAAATGGGGGGCGGTCCTGTTACTGTGTAGAGTGACACTATGTCGCCTCTTTTTCTTCATGTGGTGTAATGTAGAAGTTGGGGAAAATTAATGTGTTCTACAAGCGGAGTGTGACCTATACACTGACACTATACACTGTATACTATATACTGAACTGAAGGGTAAATTGACTAGATCAATGGATGTTTGACACGTTATAGTTTCACACAGCAACTATTTTTCTGGAATAATCTGGTTCAGGTATATAATGACCCCGTCACATGACCTCATCACATGACCCCGTCACATGACCGGGGGGCCCACAGTGTCTGAACAGTCCGGGGCTCTGGCTACCCTTAATTCACCCTTGACTATGGGTGAAGACAGCAGGGCTATGCAACATGACATTATCTTGCTCTCTGATACTTGAGCAATAATTCTCTCCCTACAATCAAAGAAGGTCATATATTGCAAATTGAAAATAATTCCTGCTGTCAAGACATACAGTATGCATGTATTTTTATATTTTAGCTTACTATTGCAAGTTATAGTTATGGCATAATAATTATAAAATAAAACTTACAATAAATAAACTCTTATGAGAACAAAAAGAGCTAACAAAAAGTAAATGAAAAAAACACACAGTAACACAAAACATATCTTTAGCATAAACTGATAACATATTCATATTAAGTGCTGTTTTAACCAAAACAATCCATAGTTTACCATCTTATTTATGGTGTTCAATCCATTTAACAACAATAATGCTGAAGTATTTATAATAGAAATAGTGTACAAAGGGCATAGAACCACATAGATAATGCTGCCACTTCCTAAAATCTCGTAAGAAAGAAACTGAAGTACAACAGGGGAAATTTTTTTCAAATTTTACTTTACAAAGTGAATTTAAGGACGCTAAAAATAGAGACAGAAGAGGCAACCTCATGGATCATGGGGGCTACCAGAGTCAGAACACAATCTTGAGGAATTGTGGAACATCTGGAAATGGGTAGGGTTCATAGGGCTATTACCAAATCACCAAAAGAAAACCAGAAGACCCCCTAAGGAAATAATAATCACGTTACATTATTACGGAACAAATGATCAGTTACTAACTACAAAACCAGGATCTGAAAACCAGAACTTTCAATGCCATTTATTCTACATCTTTCCAGACCATGCCCCTACGACTGTTGCCAAATGAAGAGTTATGTAACACTATCCGGAGACCGTACATCAGCACAACATTAAGTATTGATGGGTCTTCCCTCTAAGCTTTTGTTTTCTTACAAAGATGTGTGCCATACAGTTCTTTCCCCAAAGAGAGCCAAGAAATGCCTGAAACCGCTCTATTTCATGACTGTTCCAGATGAAGAAGCCTCTCTGCACCGCTATTCCAGTTAGTCATCATCAAGATCTTCTCCTGAGACCTCAATCTTCAAGACCAGTGATACTCTTGCTGCATCCAGTCCTCCATGAAGCCACCACAGAGTAAGGACAGCATTTTTACAAGCCTGATAGCCCATCCCTATTTGGTGGATACCTTTTAGTCTTTGTTATTATTTTGTCTACATTGTTTTCCACAAGAACATGTTTACTATTCTCCACATTTTGCTGACCCTAGTCCCATAGACCAAGAATAAAATTCATCATGTATCCAGAGCTGGCATTTGATGAACAGGGGACCAAAGAGGTCCCCAGCATAATCCTACATAGCTGTAGGTTTAGTGACATGGTCACTTTGCGGCCATCAGCCTTTACAAACCAAAAGCTGCACTAATCATGCCAGTCCTACATAATCAGTGCAGCTCACTAGTGTAGAAGTATAGAAGAACCTTTTGGTGACGTCATGTTCACATGACTTGTTCAAAAAGTACTTCACACTGCAGAGTGTGTAAGAACTGAAGAGGATAACCCTGGTATCTCCTCTAAAGTCTGTATATGTGTCTGTGTGTAACATGGAATCTGTGTTTCTAACATACAGTGTGTGTATAGCGTGGAGTGTGTATAGGTGTGTAACCAACAGTGTCTGTGCACTTAGCATGAAGTATGTAAGTTACTCAGTTTAAACCACAATGTGTGTGTGTTATACAGTGTATAGCATGGTGTGCATCAGTAACATACAAACATACAATGCGTCCATATGGAGTGTATATATGCATGTGTTATGAGTAGTATGGTGTGTGTTTAACATCAATATAGTGTGTATGTATCATACCAGCGCAGGAGTAAATATGTCAGCAATTACCCAACAAACAAACAAAATGATCGATCATGAATTGATGGGATTGTTTATGTCGGAATGGAAATATTCAGCAGCACATTCACGTTGTGTAAACAGGAATGTGTGTGTATGTAATATAATTCTGTGTGTGTATACGTCGCATAATGTGTTTGTAGCATGAAGTCTGAGTTTCTAACATAGCATCATACAGTGTCTGTGTATCTGGTATGGAATGTGCTTTTTAGCATATAGTGTGTGTAACATACAGTGTGTACATGTAAATTACACAGTGAAACATGTAGTGTGTGTAATATGCAGTGTGTGTGAAATATAAAGTGTGTGTTTCTAACATACAATGTTTAACATATATATAATGTGTGTATAGCATGGAGTGTGTGTGTATGTGTGTGGGGCATGGAGTGTGTGTATTTAATATAGAGTATAGGTAGCATGCATAGTGTGTGTGTGTGTGTGTGCGCGGCGCCCCAGGGTCCTGGCCGTCGCAGTGGTATTGCTTTTCTCTCGGGAGAGTGATGCTATGTTTGGAGGCAAGAAAGGATAACTGTATCCAGGTATCACAAACATGCAACACATTCACACTCCATGCCACCATGGGAAGCTTCTGCTCCTATTTATTAGGTCATTCCCCACATATATATACAGTGCCTACAAGTAGTATTCAATCCCCTGCAGATTTAGCAGGTTTAATAAGATGCAAATAAGTTAGAGCCTTCAAACTTCAAACAAGAGCAGGATTTATTAACAGATGCATAAATCTTACAAACCAAAAAGTTTTGTTGCTCAGTTAAATTTTTATAATTTTTAAACATAAAAGTGAGGGTCAATTATTATTCAACCCCTAGGTGTGATATTTTGTGGAATAACCTTTGTTTGCAATTACAGCTAATAATCGTCTTTTATAAGACCTGATCAGGCCGGCACAGGTCTCTGGAGTTATCTTGGCCCACTCCTCCATGCAGATCTTCTCCAAGTTATCTAGGTTCTTTGGGTGTCTCATGTGGACTTTAATCTTGAGCTCCTTCCACAAGTTTTCAATTGGGTTAAGGTCAGGAGACTGACTAGGCCACTGCAACACCTTGATTTTTTGCCTCTTGAACCAGGCCTTGGTTTTCTTGGCTGTGTGCTTTGGGTCGTTGTCTTGTTGGAAGATGAAATGACGACCCATCTTAAGATCCTTGATGGAGGAGCGGAGGTTCTTGGCCAAAATCTTCAGGTAGGCCGTGCTATCCATCTTCCCATGGATGCGGACCAGATGGCCAGGCCCCTTGGCTGAGAAACAGCCCCACAGTATGATGCTGCCACCACCATGCTTGACTGTAGGGATGGTATTCTTGGGGTCGTATGCAGTGCCATCCAGTCTCCAAACGTCACGTGTGTGGTTGGCACCAAAGATCTCGATCTTGGTCTCATCAGACCAGAGAACCTTGAACCAGTCAGTCTCAGAGTCCTCCAAGTGATCATGAGCAAACTGTAGACGAGCCTTGACATGACGCTTTGAAAGTAAAGGTACCTTACGGGCTCGTCTGGAACGGAGACCATTGCGGTGGAGTACGTTACTTATGGTATTGACTGAAACCAATGTCCCCACTGCCATGAGATCTTCCCGGAGCTCCTTCCTTGTTGTCCTTGGGTTAGCCTTGACTCTTCGGACAAGCCTGGCCTCGGCACGGGAGGAAACTTTCAAAGGCTGTCCAGGCCATGGAAGGCTAACAGTAGTTCCATAAGCCTTCCACTTCCGGATGATGCTCCCAACAGTGGAGACAGGTAGGCCCAACTCCTTGGAAAGGGTTTTGTACCCCTTGCCAGCCTTGTGACCCTCCACGATCTTGTCTCTGATGGCCTAGGAATGCTCCTTTGTCTTTCCCATGTTGACCATGTTTGAGTGCTGTTCACAAGTTTGGGGAGGGTCTTAAATAGTCAGAAAAGGCTGGAAAAAGAGATAATTAATCCAAACATGTGAAGCTCATTGTTCTTTGTGCCTGAACTACTTCTTAATACTTTAGGGGAACCAAACAGAATTCTGGTGGGTTGAGGGGTTGAATAATAAATGACCCTCTGAAAAAACTTTTCCCAATTTAAAAAAAAACAAAAACAAAGAAATAACATTCTTTTTTGCTGCAGTGCATTTCACACTTCCAGGCCAAGTTAATTCCAAATGTGTAAACCTGCTAAATCTGCAGGGGGTTGAATACTACTTGTAGGCACTGTAACTGGTAGTCTGTAGGGAAAGTTAGTTAGTTGCTGGCTGGGCTCAGCTCAGTTAGTTCCAGACCAGAATCTGAGGCGGACAGAAGGCTAACGGAGCTGTGCATGCCCTCAGAGCTGCAGCTCCCAGAAAGAGACATGGAAAGGCAGAATTGTATTGCAGCGAGCGTGAAGGAAGTCGAACCAAAGGAGAGGATACCAGAAGGGGACCAACCCTGCTCAGGCTGCCTCCTTCTGAGGCGCAAAATCCCGGTAGCCGGAACACTGAGGGAGTAAGGACCTCTACGCCTTATTTCAGAGACTGGTAGGACAGCTAATTGCCGGTTACCTGTCCGCACCTACACCCAGGATGCATGGTGACACCTACAGAGCCGGGTTATCTAAGAGACCTTATAAACAGGCCCAAGTCACCAGTCATAAGGGTTTTGTCCTATCCTATTTGGGGGACAGAGAGAACAAAACACCACATCTGTGAGACCCTTATGTGAAGCCATAGGCAGTAAGGGACTACAACACCACAGCGCAAGGAAAGGCTACTGATTTCCACCTGGACAAGGGAACTCTGGACTTGCCTCCAAACCGGCCGGACTCTGCCTGCCCTGTGATTTCGTGCCGTGGACTGTGGATGCTGAAGTCTTCAATAAAGATAAAGAGACTGCAACCTTGTGTCCTCGTTCTTCTTTGCGCCTCTCACCATACCACCATCAACACACCGGGAAGCGCTGGGAACATACTTCACCTGTGGGAAGGTATACCATCTAGCTGCCATAACATCACCCCAGCGGACCCCTTAAAGCAGCGTTGGTCACCCTGACCGAATACCACAGGTGGCATCACGAAAATAAACTCTATCCCTTTAAAGACCTTTCCCTTTTACACGGACGCCCCAGGGCCACGGACTGGGTCAGCCACTGTGACATCCTCCTGTGAACCGCAGGCAGGGCCGCCATCAGGGCATTACTGCCCTTACTGCTGTATGGGGCCCGGTCAGCAGCAGTACACAGAGGGGCCCGCAGATCCGGGGCCCCACTGTTGTGCTTCTACTGATTGGGCCCTATAGTGCACTAAAATACTGTGCACTGCGGCGCACACGTCGGGGCTGGGGCCCGGGAGCCTTCTTGGGGCTGTGCACGGCCGTCTTACCTAGTCGGCTGTGCAGCTCCTGCTCGGCTGTAGCTAGAATGTATGGGCTCCTTGCAGGTCCTGACTACAGCCCATACGTTCTAGTCGTCTCAGTAGTGAATGTGCTAGTGGAGCGCCCCCAGACGCAGGGCCACAGGTTACTCGGTACCGGTCCCTTCTGGCTCAGTTCTGGAGATGTCACTGTGGCTGGACCCGGTCTGTGACCCTGATAAGGGGCGTCCAATAAAAGGTGATACAAGTCTGTCAAGGATTCGTGACGCCACCTGTGGTGTTCAGTCAGGGCGACGTGGGGTCCACTGGGGCGACGTGATGGCAGCCAGATGGTATACCCTCCCACAGGTGAAGTATGTCCCCAGGGCTTCCCAGTGGTGTAGGTGGCAATGGTGTGAGGTGCAGTCAATAACGAGGACACAGGGTTGCAGTCTCTTTACCTCTTTACTGGTGACTTCAGGATCCTCAATCCAGAGCACTGTCAACAGGGCTGTCTGAGACCGGCCGGTCCGAAGGCACATCCAGAGTTCCCTTTGCAGGTGGAAATCGTTGCCTACCACTAGCGCCTGTGTCTTGTAGTGCTTCCCTGCTGAGCATTCGGGATAGTCCTCACAACTTCTGTTCTCGTTCTTTTTAGTTCTTTCTTGTTCTTTCTATTCTCCATCCCCCAGGTTTGTTATGGCTAGGACGCACCCGTTTGACAGGAAGGCTCGGAGCTCTTCCGGGACCCTAGAGATGCCCCTCTCCATGCGTTGCCCCCTATATCTGCTTAGGTGATGTAAGGTAGACAGCCAACCTATAATTAACTGTCCTGCGGTATTTGAAGTAAGGCATAAAGTCAGTTACTTCCTCGGTGTTCCGGGCACCGGCTACGCGCCTCAGTAGGATGTTGACGTTCTCCGTGCACGACTCCTACTGGCTCTCCTTTGTGCTTGATCTTGTTTCTCACTGTCCACAATATCCTTCACTTCGTGTCCTTTCTAAGGATACCGCCGCAAGGTAGTGCAGGCGTGGTTCCGTTTCGTTCTGTTCTTGTGCTAGGTACCTGCCAGGTTCCCACGCCTGACAGGGACCCCCCTGAATCTTCCCACGCAACACCCCCTGCCACGGGATGTTGCCTGGACAAAACTCAGTCAGCTTCTGACTAACTTCCTATCCAACCCCTAGTTTTACCAGTGTAGGGAGTGGCCTAATAAATAAAACCTTTTGCTCCCCCTAGTGGCCGGAGTGTGAAGTGTAATGTGTGCTGGTGATACCTGGTCAGATGAACTCCTTTAGTGCCATCAGACGTACCATCACTCCTCTTAGTGGCAGAAAGACACTACTGCAACAACCAGGTCTCTGGGGTGCTGCACTAGAATGTAAGGGCTCCTGTCAGGTCCTCTTAGCAGTCCATACATTCTAGCTGCTGCTTCACTACTGACAACACTAGACATCCCGGGAACGACTGAGGTAAGTATAAACAACATTTTTGTTTTTTTAAATGGTTGAGGTTGGGGGGAGTGAGACTGCAGATGATGAAGTGTGTTTGAGGGGGTACTGCACATGATGAAATGATAGGGGGCTGCAAATGATGAAGGGGGACTGCAGATGAAGTGAAGGGGGGATAGGGGACTAAATGATGAAGTAAGGAGGACTGCAAATGATGAAGTGGGGGTGATGGGGACTGCACATCAAGTGAGTGTGAGGGAGAGGGGACAGCAATTGAATTGAAGGTGGGGGTAGGGAGAGCAAATGGTGTATTGAAGGTGGGGAGAGCAAATAATAAATTTTGAGCGTGGGGAAGAGCAGTTGATAATGAATAGAGGGTGGGAGAGAGAGAAGACATGACAATGAATGGAGGCAGAAGGGGCATGTAACTATAATGAATCGGGGTAAGGGCTCATACTCACTTGCGTGAAATACGGCCGAGTCTCGCATGGTAACACCTGGCTCTGCCGCTGGCACTTGGGAGTGTATTGCTATGCGGCCGCACGCTCCGCTCTGGAGTTTCGGCGGCACAGCCGGGTTTTAACATGCGAGACTCGGCCGTATTTCACGCAAAGTGAGTATGAGCCCTAAGGGTTAGAGCGGGAGGTACATAGTGGGGTCGTTGAGGATAAAGTGACTGGAAATAAATTGGGGGAAAGAGTACAGGTGCTAATTAATTTATATATTAAATGGGGAAATTGGCTATGTACAGATAGTGGGGGCACAGTGGCAGATTATAATTTATATTTGGAATGGTGGGTTGCATAATAACCAATTATATATTAATGGTGGATGAACGTCTGTATTAAGATGTCTAGTGTAGAAGGGAAAAGTGGGGAATGTGCTCTAGATAACTGTGTTATTTTATGCAGAGACTAGTCCTGGCTGAAAGAAGTGATGGCGGTCTGCGCTGGATTAAAAAGAAACGCAAAGATGAAGGACTTCAGCTAGAGAGGTCACTGGTGAGTCAGTGTGTTACCTGTACACTGACACCATACACTGTATACTGTATACAGAGCTCCTGTGTATAATGTCACTGGTGATCACTATATTATCTGTACACTATACACTATATACAGAGCTCCTGTGTATAATGTCACTAGTGATCACTGTATTACATGAACACTGTACCCTATATACAAGGCTCCTATGTATAATGTCACTGGTGATCCCTGTATTACCTGTACACTGACACTCTATATAGAGCTCCTGTGTATAATGGCACCGGTGACCACTGTATTACCTGTACACAGACACTGCATACTAAGTACAGATCTCCTGTATATAATAGCACTTATGGTGATAGTATTTTTTTTATTTTTTATTAATGATCAGTATTGTACTATTCAGTCACAATGTGGTGGTAATATGATGTCCGGCCATGGTGTGGCGGTATTTGTTCCTTGTAAGTGCTATTATTTTTTCACTATGTGGTTGTAATATGTGGTCTGGTCATGTTGTGTTGGTATTTGTTGGATTGTATGTAGTTGGTCACCATGTGGTGGTAATATGTGGTCTGTACATGCTGCGGTGATATTTGTCCCTTGTATGTGATATTGTTCGGTCATTGTGTTGGTAATATGTGGTCTGCACATGGTGTGGAGGTGTTTGTTCCTTGTAGATAGTATTATAGGTCACTATGTGGTGATAATATGGTGTCTGGTCATGGTGTTGTGGTATTTGTCCCTTGTATGTGGTATTATTGGTAATTTGAAAAATTAAAAAATAAATAAAAACATACCTAAATTGTATTGCATATTTTAACAAATGTTTAATAAGTTAGAGTAGAGTAGGGCCTGGCCAAAAAAGTCTACCTTGTCATCGTGGCAGATTAAAAAAACCTTTTGGCCAAAACAAAATTGGCTGGCCGTGTGTTGTTTGGTGATGGGAACTGTTAATGTGTGGTTGGTGAGAAATGGAGTTTTTCCAAGAGAAAGCTGTGGGGCTATGGACAGTTCGAGGGGTGGAGGTGGGGCTGGGGTGGAGCCTGGGCGGAGTCCTAAGGGGGCGCCGAAAATTTTACCAGTATGGGGCCCCGAAATTCCTAGTGGCAGCCCTGACCGCAGGACCCGGAACTGAGTACCCCACGGCCCCTGGGGGCGATCCATGTGTTGAGGGTGTGTTTGTGTGTGTAACATACAGTGAGTGTATCATGGAGTATATGCGTGTGTACAAAAAGTGTGTGTAATATACAATATATGTGTATAACATGCTGTTTTTGTGCGTAGCATGGAGTGTGTCTATGTGTGTGTAGCATGGAGTGTGTGTATGTGTGTGTAGAATGGAGTGCGTTGTATCTGTGTAACATACAATGAATGTAGTATGGAGTATGTACAGTGTGCAACATGCAGTAAGTGTATGTAACAGCATTTTGTGCGTAACCTAGAGTGTGTGTATTTGGTATACAGTGTGTGTAACATGGAGTGTGTGTGTAACATTCAGTTTGTATGTACCACTTATGAGACAACTAAACTCTCACCTGGTAAACTTGCAAGTGAAGCATTTGCATCCATACCATCTTGCAAAGTTGGCTCCCATTTGAGAACTCATAGTGTGTGCTTACCCTTGCTGGAAAGTACACAGCAGCCATTAATCCTTGCAGAAAGGGGTGACAGCTGGGATTGGTGGTGAAGTCTCTGCAACTGAGAGCTAAGCAGTTTCCACTGCCAGGCAATGGTTATCTGTCTCCTCCTACTCCTCATTTGGATCCTACGCAACTGACTTGATCCCATCCCCAACAGCCACATGTCTCGGCTTTAGGTCCATATATCGACCTCATTATTATCACTCATGCAAGGTAAAGTACTGCTAAGAGTATTTACAGCTTGAAAGCATGGGTGACAAAGTTTCTGCTGCACATCAAGTGGTAAATCCCACAGAGTAACAAACAAAATTTCCAATTAATTAACTAATAAGGCTGTGTTTGCATTGGAGTGCTCAAAAGGGGTTCAATACAGTCATAGGAGACCTCAGAATGATATACACAGCTTTTCCAGTCAATTTGAGGCTTTACACTTTTGAGATTAGCAGTGAATTTATTCACCACAAATCAAATTTTGGGGGAAAATTTAGCAAAACTCGCGAGTTTGAATTTCAAAAGATCACCTCTAGTTGGCATAGGTTCTTCAAAGAAATGGAAAAAGTTAAAATAAATATGATAAAAGTTAATATAGTAAATAAAGTCAGAGTTCAAATTTCAAAAGATCATCTCTAGTTGGCATAGGCTCATCAAAGAAATGGAAAAAGTAAATATAAATATGATAAAAGTTAATATAGTAAATAAAGTCAGATAATATTTTAAAAGAAAAAATAAACTTTGTTGAATAAAAATAAACTGTGAACAACAGTTTGTACTGGGAAGCAAAACGCTAAATTCTTCTAATCAAAAATGGTTCATCTTTAAGGGGCAAAATTTCAACATTATGTTTGCCGTAGACCACATATTCACATACTGTAATGGGTTTGATGTATTGATGTTGTGATTAATCTTAATGGTTCAAGGACTGTACACAAATAAGTGTTAAAGGGAATCTGTCACCAGGTTTGGCTGATATGAGGAAAGGCCACACCTTTCAGGCCTGATATACAGCATTCTATAATGCTATATATCTGCCCTCAACCCAACCTGAAAGAGAGGAAAAAGAGCTTTTATTATACTCACCTGTGGGGCGGTCTGGTCAAGGGGTGTCGATGTTCTTTGTCCAGCGCCTCACATCTTCTTACGATTGCCATCCTCCTTCTTGCTTTGTGTGGATTACGCGTTCCTACGTCACTCTCCCCAGCATCGTGCTCCTGCGCAGGCAGGCAGTACACAGGTGTCGGGAAAGGTCAAAGAGCCCCAGTGCATGCACACTGCAGTGTGCCTAAGTCAGGGTCTTCTCCGTCGTTATCTTCATAGTATCATCCAATCGGGTTGTTGGTTTTGCTCTTCACTTTGTTACTTCTATTCTTCCAAACATGATGTCTTTCTCCAGTGATTGCTCTCTTTGTATGATGTGTCCAAAGTTCTCAAGTCGTTGCTTAATGATCCCTGCTTTGAGTGACATGTCTGGCTTTTGTTCCAAAATTGATAAGTTTGTTCTTCTTGCTGTCCATGGTATTGATAATAACATCTTTCTCCAGCACCACATTTCAAAGGCATCTATTCTTCTTCTGTCTTGCTTCTTTATTGTCCAGGTTTCGTATCCATAAGTTACTACAGAAAAAAATAGACAATGCATGAGTCGTGTCTTCACCACCAGTGAAATGTTCCTTGATTTAGAAACCTTATCCAGTGACTTCATTGTTGATTTGCCAATAATTATTCTCCTATTTAATTTTGGTGTCATCATTGCATCTTGAGTTATCATCGATCAGAGTAGGCTAAAGTCCATTTGCTGTCCATCTCAAATGTGTAGGGGACGTACCTGGCAGTAGTTTATACCTTTGTCTTCTTTGTGTTGAGCAGCAGTCTCATGTTTGAGCTTTCATGACATTCAATAATAATCCTTCATTCCATCTGCGCTTGTTGCTCTCAATGTTGTTTTGTCAATGTATTTAACATTGTTGATGATTTGTCCAGCAATTTTGATTCCTTCTTTTTTGGCAAGTCCAGCATTCCTGAAAATAGCTTTTGCATATAAATTGAAGAGAAATGGTGACAAGATGCAGCCTTGTCTGATGTCTCGCTTGACTTTCAATCATGCCTTGTCACCGTTTTCCATTCGGACAGTTGCTTCTTGATCAATGTAAAGGTTCTTAATGAGGCTAATCAGATGGTTTGGCACACCCATATCCTTTATGGTATTCCAACGTTTCTGGTGGTCAACACACAAGAGTCTGCTGTAGCTGATGAAGCAAAAATAGATCTCCTTGAATACTTTGGCCTTTTCCATTATCCATCTAATGTTAGCAATCACATCTCTTGTTCCTCTGCCATTTCTGAATCCTGCTTGTTCCTCTTGCAGCTCTTTGTGAAAGTAATGCTGTGACCATCTTTGTAGGAACTTCAGTAGTATGTTACTGGCATGAGGTTTGAGTGCAATAGTCCGATAGTTTCCACAGTCGGTAATATCTCTCTTCTTTGGAATAGGAAAAAACATGGATCTAGTCCAGTTCTTGAGCTATTTACCAGTTGTCCATATCTGTTGACACAGGCATGCGATGACACTAACTGCTGCTTCAGAAGACTTAGCTCAACAGCCCCTCCGCGCTGTTTTCACATGAAATCCGGTGCCTGCGCTGTGTAGTACTGTCTGGTGCAGGTGCAGTGAGCTCTGGCCGTCTGACGTCACAGCCAGGCTTGCAGACTGCACCTGTACGGCCAGTGCGGCCACCCACTTTGGGAATCCCAGCCCCACAGTGTGTTATGCATTATACATAGTGCGGGGCTGGGATTCCTGGGCAAGCTCACTGCGCCTGCACCAGACAGTACTACACAGTGCAGGCGCCAGATTTCATGCAAAAACAGCGCGGAGGGGGCGGTGCCCGGCGCCCCTGAAGATTTGAGTGACGGCAGTGTGGCGTTTCAAGCAGGGGGGTGAGGACCTGCCTCCCTGGCTAAAGACAGGCATTTTGGAGAAGTTATAAAATGCTTTATTTTGGGAATAAATGCACCAAAAACTAAAAGAGCCACCTTGTTAGAATGCAGCATTACTGCTGCACAAGGTGGATCTTTTAGTTTATAACGGCTGGAGGGGGTGACAGTGGCCCTTTAAGAAATGCCATCATTATTCTAGTCCTAGGAAACCCCATTAATATTATAGAGAAAAATTATGAAATAGCACTACTTGAAAAAAACCATAATTTTGACTGAAAAGAGTTTTATGTTTTCAGTAAACATAGATTTTTTTTTTGCATGTGCACATACAGTATGTGTTCTTCACATGACCAGAACAAATTTATAGATTGTGGGATCTAATAATAAAGTTGGTTTCTCTTGTTTAATAAAATTTTGGTGAAAAAATAACCCTTTAAAGTTTAAAACACCACTTCAGCATGCTTTTTTATTTCACTGCTTCAGTGGTGCTCAAAATCCAAGACTCCTGCCCCCTGTCTCATGCTCACCTTCATATACTTGCATTGAGAGCTTGTGATGGAGCTTCGGAGTTCCGGACACTGAAAAGCTGAGCTCACAAGATTGTGCTTCGGGACCGGACTGTGGCCGAAAAACGGTGAAGACGCCGGAGGGTGAGTATATGACCAGGGGCAGGGGACTTACGCTTAAAGCACCACTCCAGTGGTGGAAAATGACATCTGGGTTGGTGCTTTAAAGAGTTGCCATAATCTCTACCTACAGTCATTGAATGAGAACTTCAATTATCTGCTTCAAGTAGTTATACATTTGTCGTAGACTTGTAAAGATCTCATAAGTGCACAGTTTGCTACAAGACAATCACAGCTCACAACAAAAAAAATATTTCATAGACTTCCCTTTCTTTTAAAATAAAAATACCAGAGGACCTTTTTTGTTTGAGGGAATCTATAGCACAATTAAGACACCTAAGCCAGGACATGCTTTTATAGTGAATGGTAATACACTGGTAAACCTACCTCTGGTTTAGCATTAGTATCAAAAGTTACTTGAACAGCTACATGGTGCTTCTCCCAGTCATGTAGTCAGTGCTACAGTGAGGAGGAGACACAATCTCAACATTGCTAACACGGTCTTGATTTATAGCCCGCTTAGCATGTAACAAATGACTTCAGAAAAGTGGCAGCTTATTTTCTTCTTTCGCAGAATTCTAAATCCTAGTAATTTTATCCTTATAGCCAAATGTTCAATGAGAAAATTCTGGTTGACTTTAGGGAACACAAATAAGCATAGAAGAGGAAAAAAGGCTTATCAAATAACAATATTATTATTATTGTAATTTATTTATATAGCACCATTAATTCCATGGTGCTGTACATGAGAAAAGGGGTTACATACAGGGTTTAGATATCGTTTACAGTAAACAAATTTACAATGACAGATTGGTACAGAGGGGAGAGGACCCTGTCCTTGTGGACTTACATTCTACGGGATAATGGGGAGGATACAGAAGGTCGGGGGTGCAGCAGCTCTGATGGTGGTGAGGTGGCAGCTCTGGTGGTGGTGAGGCGGCAGCTCTGGTGGTGGTGAGGCGGCAGCTCGGGTGGTGGTGAGGCGGCAGAATGGTTATTGCAGGCTGTAGGTTTTCCTGAAGAGATGGGATTTCAGGTTCCGTCTGAAGGATCCGAGGGTGGTGGATAATCGGACGTGTTGAGGCGTGGAATTCCAGAAGATGGGGATATTTGGAGAAATCTTGGAGGTGGCTGTGTGAGGAACGAATACCGCAAGTGTGGAGGAGAGTAGGAGGTCTTGGGAGGATTGAAGATTATGTGAGGGAAGATATTGGGAGATTTGTTCAGAGATATAGGGAGGGGACAGGTTGTGGATGACTTTGTAGATCAGTGTTAGTTTGAACTGGATATAGATAATACGTAAAGGGCTTGTCCATATTTCGGGGCATTTATTAGTGAAATATGTGTTTCTGGCTAAAATATTTTTTGCAGTTGGGTTTCAATAAAAATGTTGCATCGTTTGCCTTCTATAGCACTATCTATTGCTGACTACTCAGTGAGTTAACCGAGAATTTAGTAAAAAAGTTAAAATAAATTGTCTGTAAAGTTGGGAAAATACCTGCTGCCCCAACATTGTCAGTCTAATGGTCTACCATAAGTTCTTGTACATGAAGGTGTCTTACATCAAGGTTATGAAACGTCTTATCACTCTCACTGTTAAGTAGTGGAAGTTTAAAGAATGTTACAAGAGTCCACGCGATACTGACAACAGTGATTATCATTTTCTTCAGTAATGTATAAAGCCTGCAGCAATCTAGACATAGAAAGTTGATTGACAGTCTAAACCTTTCATTATCTAAAATAATTATCTAAGTTACAGAGTTGTAAATTCCTTTTAAAACCATACTAGCTGGCCCGTGCGAAATGTTCGCACATCGGTTGTCGGGGGCGCACGCAATTCCAGGAAAATTAAGCTAGTCAAATGTAAATGTATTTAATGAGATGATGAACAAAGAGAGGTATGTGTCTCACTGACATATATATACGTATATATAGACTGTATATATGTTTTCAAGAATATTTGAGCCCATGGATCCATTATATGTCCATTTTGCAAGCCGGCGAGAAAATCTTGCCATACGGATGCCATACAGATGCTTACATGTGAGAAAATTGCATCCTCGCACTGCACACGGATGACATACGGATCACTGTTCAGGGAACATTTCTGCGATTTTCATCCGTGTAAAACGGACCGATTTTTTATACGTTGGGTGTGACTCCAGCCTAAAGGAGATCCCCCAACATTTAACATAATGGTATTTTACTTACTGATCACAAGGGGTCTGATTGTCAGGACCTTGCAAAAGAACAGGGGCAGCAGCATTTTTCCCCTCCACAGCAGCACTGCCATCTATCTGCAGTGTAGGGAAGTGCAACACAGCCTTATGTATGTGAACAGAGCAGCTCCCTGTACAGCAGTGCCACTTTCACAGTGAAAATGATGAAGGAAAATTGACCCCATAACTGAGCATATTTACACCATTATATAATAATTGGGAATATCCCTTTAAAAAAAAGTAATATCTGCAGTTTATTTTACCTATTTTTCCCTACGGTTGGATTTGTTTTTTTCAATTTATGCAAGGTTGTTTCCACCAATCTCTCCAATCGGGAAACAATGTACAGTCTGAGTTATGTCAACAGTGCAGTTTTTTACTTGGAACCAAAGGTGACTCCAGGTCACCAATAAGCTGCAACCTTAGAAGGAAGATAGACTTTTCAATGACTGTCCAATAATATGGAAAATCTGATGGTTCAGAACCTGTCCGGTCCGTTTTAGGCTGCATTCATTTATATCTTCAGTTTTAAAGCTGAAGTCTTAAACAGGTAAAGTTTTACTTTTATTCTACTTCACATATGTAGCAAATATTTTATATGTACCTGCCTGAAATCGGCTGGGCAAGGAGTTCGGCAAGCTGGAAAGCCCCCAAGGCAAATGTTAGGATTTGTTTCAGCTTTGTGGTAGTGTGCTTTGGGGTAGTGTGATGCCACCTGCAGGTCATTTTTCCTTGCTGCAGTTTTATGAAAATTAATGTTTAAACTATATTTTCTGATCACATCATGAATGTGTGGCTTGTTTGGCTATTTTCTTGCTGAAGGGGGAAGTTTACCTTTCAAATGGTGTACCATTTGTGTGTGTGGGTGCAGTATGAACGGAGATACAAAGGCATTACCAAAAAAGAATGTTTTGAAATAATATAGAAGGATTGAGAAAACTGTCCAGCTCTTGCATCCACATTAACATCGTCACTCCATAAGTCTGCTATGGAAAAGTTCCATTTGTTGCTTTAAAGCAATACTTATCTGTAACACGTTATACAATATGTGAGTTCATGTATTATAATTTATTGCTGAGCTATATATTTAACTGCTTATTTGTTTAGGTGACATTTTTTTTCAAGGGTGCCTCCTCATTTGCACTTTCATTTAGAGTCATGTTTTTAAGCCAAAATAAGTAGTGAATATATTAAAAAGTTGAATCTTTCCTCTTCATTTACTGACTTTGCCATAATATCCCATCAAATAAAAATTTTAAAACTGTTCATTAAAAAAGTCAACATGGCTGGGCATTGTACTGGCAGTTAGTTACACACTTCCAGACTTTGACTACCCTCTTCTCCTCTTTGGTCAGACCTCATCTGGAATACTGTGTCCAGTTTTGGGCACCACATTTTAAAAAGACATCAACAAACTGGAGCAAGTTCAGAGAATAGTGACCAGAATGGTGACCGGTCGGCAAACCATGTCCTATGAGGAACATTTACAGGATTTGGGAATGTTTAGCTTGCAAAAAAGAAGACTGAGAGGAGACTTAATAGCTGTCTACAAATATCTCAAGGGCTGTCACATTGTAGAAGGATCATCTTTATTCTCATTTGCACAAGGAAAGACTAGAAGCAATGGGATGAAACTGAATGGGAGGAGACACAGATTGGATATTAGAAAAAACCTTTTGATAGGGTGATCAATGAGTGGAACAGGCTGCCACGAGAGGTGGCGAGTTCTCCTTCAATGGAAGTCTTGAAACAGAGGCTGGACAGACATCTGTCTGGGATGATTTAGGGAATCCTGCTTTGAGCAGGGGGTTGGGCCAGATGACCCAGGAGGTCCTTTCCAACTCTACCATTCTATGATTCTATGACTTCATTTAGAGTCTTCAGCACATATTAGGGATAGTGATAAGCACAACTAGCACAACTACATTTTATAGTCATTTGGCTTCCTTAACCCCTTTCTGACATCTGACGTATCCTGTCAATATGGGCTGGGCCTGTCTGTCCATGGACGGGATAGTACGCCACTGCGATCAACCATGCACACGGGTGGTGTGTGGCCGATCGAGGCAGGGAGTCAGCTGATTCTCACAGCTGACACCCAGCACTAAGTGCCAGGAGTGGTCACAGACGGCTCCCTGCACTTTAACCCCTGAAATGCTGCGATTGAACATGATCACAGCATTCCGGAGCTGGCACCGGGGCTGACAGCCCCTCTGCCTTTGGATCGGAGACCCCGTGGCGTGACGCGGGGTCCTGAACACTGCCATGGAGACCCGATGTTATCATGACGACATCCGGGTCTCCAGAGATAATAAACTTTCTTTCATGTGCAGTGCATGTCAGGAAGTCCCTCAGGTTAGTGTACAGAAGCTGCGGTGCTGACACCTTCTATAGCATGCAGATCTGCATGCTATAAAAGCGATCAGCATGCAAAAAATAATTGTCCTATAGTGAGACAAAGTGTAACAGAATTAATTTCAAATTTTTTTTTTAATAATTGTAAAAATATTTTAAAAAATAATAATAAAAAAATCAATATTTATTCTATCACTAAATAAATATTTGAATGAAAAAAAATCTAAACAATAAGTACACATATTTGGTATCCTCACATCCGTAATGACCCGCCATAGAACACTGTCTCACTAGTTAACCCCTTTAGTGTACACCATTAAGAAAAAAAAAACAATGCTTTATCATCATACCGCCGAACAAAAAGTGGAATAACACACGATCAAAAAGACGTATATAAATAAACATGGTACCCCTGAAAGTGTCATCTTGTCCCACAAAAAACGAGCCCCCATACAGCTCCATCACCAGAAAAATGAAAAAAGTTATAGCTCTCAGACTAAAGCAATGCAACAATAATTATTTTTTATATAAAATAGTTTTTATTGCATAAAAGCGCCAACACATAAAAAAATGATATAAATGAGGTATTGCTGTAATCGTACTGACCCGAAGAATAAAACTGCTTTATCAATTTTACCACACATGGAATGGTACAAATCCACCCCAAAAAAGAAATTCATGAATTGATGGTTTTTGTTCGTTCTGCCTCCAAAAAATCAGAATAAAAAGCGATAAAAAAAAGTCATATGCTCAAAAATGGTACCAATAAAAATGTCAACTCGCCCTGCAAAAAACAAGACCTCACATGACTCTGTGGGCCAAAATATGTAAAAATTATAGCTCTCAAAATGTGGTGATGCAAAAACTATTTTTTGCAATAAAAACCGTCTTTTAGTGTACGACAGCTGCCAAACATAAAAACCCGCTATAATGCCTCTTTCACAGGTCCTGATATTTCCCGTATCGGAGATGTTAGTGTCCATGTGTGTAATACTTGCAGGACACACATGTGGCATGCGTGTGCCTCATCAGTACCACAAGGATGGGCACCAGGGAAAAAGCGTTACAGTAAGCGCTGTTCTCCTCATTCTCCCCTGCTTAAGCTGATCACCGGAAATGCAGGGAAGAATGAGGAGAGCCGTGTTCAGCACCCGGCGCCAGGGAATAGCGCTTACTGTAACGTTCTTCCCCGGCGCCGATGCGTGTCACATGAATGACATCCATGTGTGTTATGCGTATGCACGTGTGCTGAATATTTTGTGGCCCATGCTGACATTAAAAAATGGACATGTCAGCGTGTTTTGCCCATGGACAAACGGTCCGAGGAAACACACTGCACACTGACATGTGCACAGACCCATTCACTTGAATAGGCAAATAGCGCTCCGTTCCTCCCAAGTCTCTCCGCATGGCTGCCCAATGGTATAAAATTCTGTGACACACCTGTGGTGTCAATATGATCACTGCACCCCTAGATGAATTCATTGAGAGGTGTAATTCATAAAATGGGGTCACTTATGGGGAGTTCTAATGTTTTGGCACCTCAGGGGCTCTCCCAGTGGGTCATGGCACCTGCAAATCATAACAGTAAAATCTGGCACTCCTTCCCTTCCGAGCTCTGCCATGCACCCAAACAGTGGTTTACCCCCACATATGGGGTATCAGCGTACTCAGGAAAAATTGCACAACAATTTTTGGGGTCCAATTTCTCATGTTACATTTGGCAAAATAAAAACAATTGGATCAGAAGTAAATTTTTTGTGAAAAAAGTTAAATGTTCTTTCTTTTTCAACCATTCCAAAAATTGAATGTGGTTTTGAGCACATTGAGGGGTGCAGTTTTTAGAATGGTGTCACTTTGGGGTATTTTCTACCATATAGACCCCTCAAAGTGACTTCAAATGTGATGTGGTCCCTACAAAAAAAATGGTGTTGTAAAAATGAGAGATCTCTGGTCAACTTTTAACCCTTATAACTTCCGGACAAAAAAAAATTTGGTTCCAAAATTGTGCTGATGTAAAGTAGACATGTGGGAAATGTTACTTTTTTAGTATATTGTGTGACATATCTCTGTGATTTAAAAGCATGAAAATTCAAAGTTGGAAAATTGCGAAATTTTCAAAATCGTAGCCAAATTTCTGTTTTTTTCACAAATAAACTCAAGTCATATCAAATAAATGTTACCACTATCATGAAGTACAATATGTCTCGAGAAAACATTGTCAGAATCACCAGGATTCATGGAAGCGTTCCAGAGTTCTGATGTCATAAAGGGACAGTGGTCAGAATTGTAAAAATTGGCTCGGTCATTGACATGCAAACCACCCTTGGGGATTAAAATGATTTATGTGACAACTATTTATGGAAAGTCCACTGGTACCACATAGACCAAGGACGGATCTTGATTTCTCATATAAAAATGATTTGGTGAGTCTTATTTGCCCTTTCATAAATGTCTGTGACTAAACTGGTTTTCCCTTTTTACCTGTGGAGACTATAATTTGTGTTTAACGTATATACTCGAGTATAAGCCGAGATTTTCAGCCCACTTTTTTGGGCTGAAAGTAACCCTCTCAGCTTATACTCGAGTCATACCCAGGGGTCGGCAGGGGAGGGGGAGCGGAGCTGTGTAATAATACTCACCTGCTCCTGGCGCGGTCCCTGCAGGTCCCTGGTTCTCCCGACTCCAGCAGCTTCTTCCTGTAGTGAGCGGTCACATGGTACCGCACATTACAGTAATGAATATGGACCCCACTCCACTCCCATAGGGGTGGAGCCGCACATTCATGACTGTAATGAGCGGTACCATGTGACCGCTCACTACAGGAAGAAGCTGCTGGCGCCGGAAATCAGACGTGCAGGGACACGGCGCCAGGAGCAGGTGAGTATGACGGGGCAGTGCGCGATATTCACCTGCTCCCCGTTCCACCTTCGGTGCCGCTGCTTCTTCCGCGTCCTCTGGAGTGAAGCGCAGGTCAGAGGGCGCGACGACGTGATTAGGGCGCGCCGTCCTCTGCATGAACTTTAGAGGATGGGGAAGCCACAGCAGCGCCCATCGGAGGAAAGGGAAAGGTGAGTACAGAAAGTGCCGGGGGCCTGAGAGGTGAGTATGTGATTTTTTATTTTTTTAATCGCAACAACAGCATATGGGGCAAATGTCTGTATGGAGCATCTTATGGGGCCATGTGCAGCGTTATATGGGGCAAATATCTGTATGGGGCCATGTGCAGCATTAAATGGGACAAATATCTGTATGGGGCCATGTGCAGCATTATAAGGGGCAATTATCTGTATGGAGCATCTTATGGGGCCATGTGCAGCATTATATGGGGCAAATATCTGTATGGAGCATCTTATGGGGCCATATGCAGCATTAAATGGGGCAAATATCTGTATGGGGCCAAGTGCAGCATTATATGGGGCAATTATCTGTATGGGGCCATGTGCAGCATTATATGGGCCTATAAACCAAAAAAGAACACAACCCATAAAAATAGCTTTAATTAACCATGTTAAAAATAAAACATATAAATCACCACCAAAACCCAAGATAAGAGCGGGTTAGCAAAAAATACAGCAAAAAACACAGCAAAAAATTGCCAGGATGTCCTAATAAGGAAAAGCAGTCCTAACTACGGTATATCCCTAATTTCTTCCTAATGGACTGAACCTTCCTGGCACCCTAGATTCGATATGGCGCCCCCACTCCGCGTCGGCTGTCCCTTCTGGCCCTAATTGGACCCTAACAACTACCCACGCCGGAGGTCCCAACACCATACACACAACCACAAAGACTTGGTCAGGCTAAAAAGAACTAATTGCAATAAATGTTGCACAAGATATAGTATAGCACTGGTAAACCTATTGCACTTCTACCAACTTAGAGTCCCAGCCTGTTCCCTAGGCTCACCCTTTTGAATATCAGGGTGTATATATTGTGAGGGACAAACATAGGGAGCAAAAGAGGCCTCCAGAATACAATTTTTGAGAGAAAAAAAGATATATAAAGTGCTCTTGTGCTAATAGTCTATTTGTATTATACTACCAAAATTGGTTGCATAACTGAGTCACCACAGCCAAGTCAAATATTTATAGCAAGCTATACGGAAGCTTCACATATATATAGTTCCACTAGTCTCTCATGGTCACGGAACAGCACATTATCATATTACACATGTTGCCGCCATAGAGAACCACAAGCATGCTAATAGACCCGTAATCGGTTACTTATCTGGATAATATGACATGATTTGTCCGATATCTCCGTCCCTACGCGTTTCACCCTTTGCTCATATAGGGCTAATCAGGGGACCACGTTTAGGAGCAAGCCATAGTGGCAGCAAAGTAGGATGTGAACGAATAGAGGTGATCATGATCTTTTTGTAAACTCTGTTACCGTAATCCATCTAAATAGATGTCTTCACACAGTGCTTGGTAGATCAGTCTGTCCTATTCTCAATGCAGACGTTTGTACTCGTATTTGATTAAATGCGGTTTGCTCACCTGTATCATCAGGTGAGACGCATGCTATCTCGTGCTCCAAGCCTCCTTCTGTGTGCTAGATGTGGACTTCCGGTATAGCGTCCCACAGTTCCTTATCATGGAACGCAAATGCGTCTCCGGGCGCTGTTCCTGAAACCTACAGCAGCCAATGGCCTATTGAGATGGAAAAGCCATCATCTCACCCCCTTGAAGCGAGGTATACCCAAGGGGCAGTTCCTGAGATTGAGAAGGAACTGCTCTGAGAGTAAGGATTATAATAACAAAGCCAGAGACCTTAAACAAAGGTTCTCTGATCGGGGATATCCGAATGCTTTATTGGACGAAGCATGTTACAATGCTAGAATGAAAGATAGAGCTACACTACTTCATCCACGTGTGAGAGATAATGAGGTGTCAAAAACAAGGCTAATTGGCACGTTTGATGACCAGCAGAAAAAAGTCATGGGGATATTGAGAAAACATTGGGGTATATTAAGAACGGACCCAGATCTGAACAAATGGATTTCCCCTTATCCTTCGGTTATGTATAGGAAAGGGGGGTCCATTAAGGACCTTGTAGTGAGGAGTCACTATAACCCCCCGAAGAAAGGAGAGACGTGGCTAGCCATTAGGTCAGTTGGCACATTCAAGTGCGGTCACTGTAGTTTTTGTAAATGCATCACGCTTTCCAATACGTTTCAAAGCTCTGTCACAAAAAGGATTTACAAAAATAAGCACTTTAGAAATTGCAAAACAGAGGGAGTCATCTATGTCTGTACATGCTCTTGCCCCATGGATTACGTGGGAAAAACTAAACGGCAATTACATATAAGGATAGGGGAACATCTGGGGGATATCAGAAATAAGAGAGATACCCCCCTGGCGAGGCATGTAAATTCCGTACATAATGGTAATGTGGATAGTATCGCCTTTAAGATCATAAAGGTGGTAAATCCCTCAATCAGACAGGGCGACTGGGATAAGAAAATCCTTCAGCGTGAATGTAGGTGGATTTTTTGCATGGAAAGCATGAGCCCTGGAGGTTTAAACGAGCACTTATAACTGCTTCGTATAAAACTGTGTCGTATTAGGATTCTACTTATGGCAGATTACCCTTTTAGTCCAAGCCAATACCGACTAACGGTTTGTTTTGGCTGCAGTCTAATCTTATTCATGCAGCATCACATACACCATCTAGGTTATGAGGGCATATTTAGATCTGGGCTTTTGCCCTCATTCTTACAACAAGATATGCAGGATTGCTTATCTGTAATTTTGGATGTGAATAGTAGTTGTCAGAATTATTATGGTAATACAAGAAGCAAACACACATATATATCCCTATGTTGGACTGCCTGCACCAATGCTTGCCTATAATGTGTTTAGATGTATCCATTGGGGTTTTTCCAGCAGGATGTATATTCTGTCACCTGTATGTATACCCGTGGAGGGCAGGTGCTTAGCAGACTCATAGTAAGGTATTTACCAGTGTTATATTAGAAGCCGACGACTGGGAGGTGTCTGGAGGCGTATTACATTGGTGGGCGTGCGCCTCACAAGGGAGGTTGTTTTGCGCATGCCCAGCGCTCGGAGACGCATTTGCGTTCCACGATGAGGAACTGTGGGACGCTATACCGGAAGTCTACATCTAGCATACAGAAGGAGACTTGGAGGCTTGGAGCACGAGATAGCGTGCGTCTCACCTGATGGTACAGGTGAGCGAACCGCATTTAATCAAATACGAGTACAAATGTCTGTATTGAGAATAGGACAGATTGATCTACCAAGCACTGTGTGATGACATCTATTTAGATGGATTACGGTAACAGAGTTTACAAAAAGAGCGTGATTACCTCTATTCGTTCACATCCTACTTTGCTGCCACTATGGCTTGCTCCTAAACATGGTCCCCTGATGAGCCCTATATGAGCAAAGGGTGAAACGCGTAGGGACGGAGATATCGGACAAATCATGTCATATTATCCAGATAAGTAACCGATTACGGGTCTATTAGCATGCTTGTGGTTCTCTATGGCGGCAACATGCGTAATATGATAATGTGCTGTACCGTGGCCATGAGAGACTAGTGGAACTATATATATGTGAAGCTTCCGTATAGCTTGCTATAAATATTTGACTTGGCTGTGGTGACTCAGTTATGCAACCAATTTTGGTAGTATAATACAAATAGACTATTAGCACAAGAGCACTTTATATATCTTTTTTTCTCTCAAAAATTGTATTCTGGAGGCCTCTTTTGCTCCCTATTTTTGTCCCTCACAATATATACACCCTGATATTCAAAAGGGTGAGCCTAGGGAACAGGCTGGGACTCTAAGTTGATAGAAGTGCAATAGGTTTACCAGTGCTATACTATATCTTGTGCAACATTTATTGCAATTACCGGTAGTCCTTTTTAGCCTGACCAAGTCTTTGTGGTTGTGTGTATGGTGTTGGGACCTCCGGCGTGGGTAGTTGTTAGGGTCCAATTAGGGCCAGAAGTGACAGCCGATGCGGAGTGGGGGCGCCATATTGAATCTAGGGTGCCAACCTCCACTGCCAGGAAGGTTCAGTCCATTAGGAAGAAATTAGGGATATAGTCAGGACTGCTTTTCCTTATTAGGACTTCCTGGCAAATTTTTTGCCGTCTTTTTTTGCTGTATTTTTTGCTACCCCACTCTTATCTTGGGTTTTGGTGGTGATTATATGGGGCCATGTGCAGCATTATATGGGGCAATTATCTGTATGGAGCATCTTATGGGGCCATGTGCAGCGTTATATGGGGCAAATATCTGTATGGGGCCATGTGCAGAGTTATATGGGGCAAATATCTGTATGGGGCCATGTGCAGCATTATATAGGGCAAATATCTGTATGGGGCCATGTGCAGCATTACATGGGCAAATATCTATATGGAGCATCTTATGGGGCCATGTGCAGCGTTATATGGGGTAAATATCTGTATGTAGCATCTTATGGGGCCATGTGCAGCATTATATGGGGCAAATATCTGTATGGGGCCATGTGCAGCATTATATCGGGAAAATATCTGTATGGAGCATCTTATACGGCCATGTGCAGCATTATATGGGGCAAATAACTCTATGGAGCATCTTATGGGGCCATGTGCAGCATTATACGGGGCAAATGTCTGTATGGGTCCATGTGCAGCATTATATGGGGCAATTATCTGTATGGAGCATCTTATGGGGCCATGTGCAGCATTATACGGGGCAAATATCTCTATGGAGCATCTTATGGGGCCATAATCCACATTTGTGGAGCATTATATGGGGCATATTTTAATATGGAGCATTATCTGGGGCCCATCATGAACTGTATGGAGCATTATATGGGGCTCCTAATTCAATATGGATATTCAAAAACACTTAACCTACTGATGTCTCAATTAATTTTACTTTTATTGGTATCTATTTTTATTTTTGAAATTTACCGGTAGCTGCTGCATTTCTCACCCTAGGCTTATACTCGAGTCATTAAGTTTTCCCAGTTTTTTGTGGCTAAATTAGGGGGGTCGGCTTATACTCGGGTTGGCTTATACTTTCCTTTTACAGAACTCTAATCCTAGTACTTTTCTTCTTACAGTCAAGAGTTAAATAAGAAAATTCTATTTATAGCCAATACTAGTAAGAATAGAATCAATTTTGTGACAATTGAGGTTTTTTTTGTTTTTTTTTATAATGCGCAGTATTAACCCCTTAACAACCAGGGGTATTTCAGTTTTTTAAATTCAGTTTTTTTTTCTTTCCTTCTTCCCACAGCCATAACTTTTATATTTTTTCTTCAATATGGCCATGTGAGGGCTTGTTTTTTTATGGGACAAGTTGCACTTTTTAATAACATTATTCCGCAATGATGGAAAAAAAAGTGCAATTCCACAATTGTTTTGTTTTTTCCATGTTCGTTAAATGCTTAAACTGGCCTGCCTTTATGATTCTCCAGGTCATTACGAATTTGCAGATCCCATACATGTATTTGTTTGTTTTTTTTATTTAAAAAAAAAAAATAATTCCAAAATTTGTTTAAAAAAATGCCATTTTTCGAGATCTGTAGTGTCTCCATTTTTCATGATCTGGGGCTGGGTGAGGGCTTATTTTTTGCATGCGAAGAGCAGGCATTTTTATTCATATTTTGGTGCAGATACGATTTTTTGATTCCCCATTATTGCATTTTATTGCAATGTTGCGGCGACCAACAAAATCTAATTCTGGTGTTTTTTTTCTCGTTACATTGTTAGGGATCTGGTTAATTTTTTTTTTATTGATAGATCAGGCGATTCTGAATGCGGCAATACCAAATATGTGTGTATTTGATTTTTTTATTGTTATGTTTTTTGCATTTTTTTTATACACAGGATGGTCCAAAAGTAGGTGGACAGTATGTGTAATAGGGTTATGAAGGAGGAGATTTATCAAACATGGTGTAAAGTGAAACTGACTCATTTGCCCTTAGCAACCAATCAGATTCCACTTTTCATTCTTCACAGACTCTTTGGAAAATGAAAGGTGGAATCTGATTGGTTGCTAAGGGCAAATTAGTCAGTTTCACTTTACACCATGTTTGATAAATCTCCTCCTTCATAACCCTATTACACATACTGTCCACCTACTTTTGGACCACCCTGTATATTTTTTAAAACATTTTTTTTTTACTTTTTGCTTGCTTCAATAGTCTTCATGGGAGACTAGCAGCTGCTATACTTTGATTGCCTCTGCTACACACAGGCGATGGTCAGATCGCCTGTGTGTAGCAGAAATACTCACTTGCTATGAGCAGTGACCATGGGGTGCCGCTCATAGCAATCTGGCAATGACAACCATAGAGGTCTGCTGGACACCTCTGGTTGTCCTGCCAACCCATCAGTGACCTGCGATAATGTGACAGGGTCACCGATCGGCGGGAATAGTGACGTGCTTCTGGTAAGCGCTAGTTAAATGCCGCTGTCAGAGATAGTGGGAGTCCGACGTGGGTGTACGATTACGCCCAATGTCGGAAAGGGTTAAAAGTTAAGTTTTATGGGATATTTAAGCATTCTTCTGTGATTAATCTGTTTTGCACATGATCCAATTGTTTACTATTTAGAACTGTGATAAGATTCCTGACATTAGCATAATAAAGTTAATCAAAATGACCTGTGTGACAGCTCTTTTACTCTTAAAGAGAACCTGTCAGCACGATTTAGGAAATTAAAGTGAAAGCATGGCCATAATGGCGTTTTTATGCAGATTAAAAAAAAATACCTGTGTTGAAAATATCCGCATTGAAAAATATTAAGATTTGAGAGTCTCAGTGGTTGATACCTTTTAATGTCTTACTGAAACGATGGTAACAAATTGCAAGCTTTCAAGACTAGTCGGGTCTCTTCATCAGGAATAGAATAATAGAAAATCTGAAGAGTCACATATTTGTGCACAACAGGGTACAGAAATAAGAAATAATGCAATAGATAAGACAAGTGACGTGAAGCAGAATTATCATTATCGGAGAGGGAAAAACAGTTGTGGCCATAAATATTGGAACAGTTCATACAGCACATACAGTTCATCAATTATCTACTGCTTAACATAGTACGAAGATTTCCTGCTCTTTAATTAATGAGAATTTGAAAATTGGGTATGATAAGCTTTAGGTGCATAGGTGCGCAACTGTGGATAGGGTATTCTGCTCCGGCCCCTCTGCCTGCTTCAGGTGTCTGTATGACAGGTCACAGTTTTATGAATGACCTGCTTCCTGTTTGAAAGTTCATGCCAGGGCCATCCTTGCTGCGGATGGCTCTTGCGTAGATTGATCTCCCAGCAGTAGCATAGATACCGGGGGGGGGGGGCAGAGGGGGCCTTCCCGGAGCTACGCTACTGTAACTATATTGGCGTGCACAGCGCGCTGATACAGTTACATTCTGTGGCAGAGCAGGGAGAATAGATCTCCCTCTCTGCCACTCAGCTGCTATGCCAGCAGTGGGCCCCCCGCCTGTCATAGCAGGGTCAGCTGTTTCGGCATCTAGCTAATTTATGAGGGAAGGAGCACTACGCTCCTTCTCCCATCATCCCCCTGTCAGCATCTGACGTCACCGACGCTGACACTGACAGGGGGCGTGATGCCGTCACTACCTGGCACCAGCTGTCCGGAGGTGAGCGGGAACAGGGAGCAGCGCAGGAACCAAGAAGAAGAGAGGTATTTATTGTTTTTCTTTATGAGGGCTGCCTTATACTACAGAATCTGCCTGTGTGGGGGTGCTGCCTTATTCTACAGAGTCTGCCTGTGGGGGTGTGTACTGCCTTATACTACAGAGTCTGCCTGTGGGGTGTGTGCTGCCTTATACTACAGAGTCTGCCTGTGGGGGTGCATTATACAATATAGAGTAGGCCTATAGTGAGTGCATTATACTATATTGAGGACTATCTGGTGCATTATACTATATGGAGGCTATCTAGGGGGCCATCATACAGTGTGGAGATTAGAGTGAGGGGGTCATTTTACAGTGTTGGAGCCATCAAACACTTTGGGGGCTACTAAGGGGCCAGTATACTGTGTGGTGGTACTATACAGTGAGGGGGCATTATACTGTGTATAAAAGAGCATCATACTGTGTATAGGGGAACTGTAAGGGGGAAGACTCGGGACATTATTCAATGTTAAGTGGGCACTGACTGTTATAGGGGAACTCTGGTTACTGTGACTATCAAAGGGGTACACAGGGTAATATTACTTTCTAGGGGGCAAAATATGGGCACTGTTTTCTATGGCACTTGCACCCGGCATTACTATATTCTAGAGGGTTGTTTAGAATTTAGAGGGCACAGAGAACCACACAGCAGGTGCAGTAATAGGGACACATACAGCAGCAGTGGCTCAGTATTTGGGGTATCAGCAGGATGAGGAGTTTGTGCAGGTTGGGAATAGATGGTGATGGCTGGAATATGAGAAGTGAAATGTGTCTTTGTTGAATTCTCTGCAGACGAGTCCTGGCTGGAAGAAGTTGTCGTGTCGGTCTGGGCCAGATGGAAAAGACATGAAAAGTGACGATTCCATCAGAAAGAACGTCAGCGGTAAGTCATTATCTGTAACTGTGCTGTGATCTCTTTTATGTTCTTTAGCACTGGTATCTACCATTGACCATATGGGGGTAATATCAATATTGGTCTTTATATAGAGATTATTTTCAGTAACATCGCGGTCATCTGCTGAGGTAACTCCTCAACTGTTAGTGCGTCACCCAGTTTTAATCCAGGTTACCTGGTTAGGGGCCTACTCAGAAGCTTCGCCCCTGAACCAAAACCCCAGCTATGCCTCTGTCTCCTGGCTATACTCAATAAAATGTGGTGGCAATTTCACAGATTGACCTCCCAACTTTTTTCAGAAAAATGGCATCGGTGGCGGTACACGAGCAGATTGAGATCTCGGATGAATGACATCCTTCAGAGATTTAATTGTGCCAAGACTTAAGTGACACCACTGGGAGATCAATCTGCACCGCTCACCACAGGGACAGCAACAAACTTTGAAACAGGAGGCAGGTCACTCAACAAAGCAGTGTCATGTCATGCAGACAATAGATTCAGGGCAAAAGCAGAAGACCCTACTCACAGTCCTGCCCCTATGCACCTAAAGCTAATTACTCAGAAACATCAAATGTGGATTAAAGAACAACCATGGTGCTTAACCCCTTATGCCTGTTGGTCTGCTATGAAAAGACCAGGATAGGTGACATTAATAAAGGAAGGTGTTAGAATGGAGGACATTGTTACAAGCTGGCTGCCAGGAAGGAAGACATTATTACAGGCAGGAAGACAAGGTTACAGGGTCCTGTACACCTGACTAACATGCTGGTGGGGGCCCACACCCAAATTTTGCATAGAACTCTACTTACGCCACTGGACAAAATGGATAACATTGTTAAATACATCCTGAAACTACATCAGTTCAACAGAAATAAAATAAATGAATGTACCTATGATTGTAGAGCACTGCTGTTTGTCAAGCAAAATGTTGACAGGTATCTAAACTAAACTTGTCTCACAAGACATCTTAAGCTGTTTTTTGAGTTTGGTAACTTTTTACAAATATGCCTTGTCACATTTAACCCTCTTTCCCTACAATGGCAAAGGTTCCCCCCTTCACACCAAGTTTCCCAAGTAATGTTGGTAACATCAGGCTCACGCAATGGACCCGTGCCACTTTAATATATACCATGTGCTTGCTGAAAATGCCAGAGCTGCAGGTGCAGAAGCTTCCTTTCCACTTCAATCCCTTCTTTTTAGAAAATTTATTAGCCAGGTTAGTGCAGGCTAACTAAACTGCAAGCCCCTGGGTGCAGTATCCAGTAGAAGAATGCTTTGATCGTGCCCTCTCCTCTGACAGTCTAATGTAGATTACATTGCCAAACGCTTGAGATCTATGGCAGCTTGTTTAGTCAGATATGTTACTACCTAACCTGAAACTAACAGCACACACTTTCTCACTGTCATTCCATGTGCAGATGTCACCATGAAAGTCTTCCACTTCCTATGACACTACCACAAAAAAAAGTATAATTTAACAGAACATATCATAGTTGAAACCTATGCTTGGAAAAGTACTGGTTATTGTCGAACATGACTATTGCTGGAGCAGCAAAGTAAGTGCAATTGGGGCCAGAAGATAAGGCGGCTCTTGTGGATGGAAGAACATGGCACCTTTCGGTCACTTAGAATTAGTAGCTGGGTTCTCTATTATACCATAAATTCATTAATTCCATGCAAAATATGCAAAATTATTCTTATTGTCAATCAATAAATCTATGAAGTCTCATATCATTGGGTATACTGTATGTAATGAACAGTATTTCTTCATTTGATCTCTATCTGCCCAAAGTAAGGCTCCTTCTACCAGCTCAACATCCTGTAGAATAGACTTTCTTCTCAAGCATATATCCCCCCAAAAATGTGTGTTATGTACAGATTAAAGTGTCCTTTTCTCCTTTTATAGGGATATTCCAACCAGAAAAAATCATCACCTTTGCACCAGACCACATTAGGTGTGCCAGACAGGATTTGGCTGTTCCTCTAACTGCAATAGACTTTGAATAGTACGGTATTATTATTATGCATTGCTTATATAGTGCCATAATATTCCACATCACTTTACATACATTGTCATTGTTAGCCCCAATTGGGTTTTCAATCTTTATTCCCTATCATTTTGTCTTTGTCTTTGGAGTGTTAGAGAATGCAAAGGAACCACAGAAATATGGGGAGAACATACAAACTCCTTACAGATGGTGTCCTTGGTGAACCCAGGGCCCAAGCACTGCAAAGCAACAGTGCTACTCACTGAGCCACCGTGTTGCCCATGGCACCTGCTCAACTACTGTTCAATTCAAACACACCTTAGGTTTTACAGCTAATAGGAGTAAGAAATGTAGTCTCCAATTATGCCGAATGGTGTGAGTCCACTATTGGTCTGCTGACACACCACAGACTGTGCCATAAATACCCAATACCGATGTGGGCTCACCATTGGGAAACACATATTCGTACGAGGTGTATAGGAGACCAGGGCCGTATTTAGGGTTTCTGCTGCCCTAGGCACTTTTAGTGTTGCCTCCCCCATTGGTGAGTAAGACACTATCGGCAGTGACTTTGGCAAAAATCGCTGATGTGAAAGTAGCCTTTTGCAGCAGTTTTTTCGCATCTGCCTCGTAACGGATCACTTACGGCAACAATGCGTTCGGCCTCATTCATTCCCTATGGGACTTGCAGTCATGTGTGGCACTTGCAGCGATCCGGCAAATGCGGTATTTGCAGCAATGGAAAAAAACGCTGCTAGCAGTGTTTTTTTTGTCTCACGGGAAGTGCAAAACCGCAAGTGCTGCACATGTCCACAAGTAGCCATCACTAACCTTCCCTGCACCTTGCTAGCTCATCCCTAAACATCCCTCTCTGACCTAAAACTACACTATAAAGCTTTAGAAAAACAATTTAACTGACATATTCCTGCGATAATGTGGGCTCCAGGCTATGGCATAGACTGTTAAAGCAAGGCATACACTGACGGCTGGTATTAAGTTGTATACTCATACTAGTAAGATAGTATAATAGAACCAGCCTCTATCTGGAAACATGTGTAGGACACACTAATGCTACAAAAGCAAAAACCACTGAAATAAATAGTGTACAAGTCCAGAAATTACATATAAAAATATATATATTTATTTAAACAGACCATACAACATGGACACATACAGCAAGGTAGGGGATGTGAAAACCTCATGATACCTGAAGAGCAGGCAAAAAGTCCCCAGATGGTATAAGTAAAACCACCTCACAAACAGTTGTGGGATGTACAGGTAGGCACACATAAGCGATAATGGTAACACTCAGGCAAAGGGCACTCAGCATATTGCATGATGATATAAGTAAAGTTACAATGCCCAGAGATAAATAAACGTGCAGATAGTAGAAGTGTACATACCAAAATAAGTTAAGGGGACCGCGCCAGCTCCAGCCCACCCCAACGCGCGTTTCGGCAAAGTCCTTCCTCAGCGGGCATGCCAGGAATAGAGGTCGGTGGATTATATAGTGGCCTGACCAAGTAACCTCACCAATAAGCGGACGCATCATAACTATACCGGCCACACCTGTCTGCACCGATAACACATGAGCATGTGTGTGTCAGCGCAGAATCGCGGACCGGAAATAGAATGACGCGTACCGCGCATGACTGGAAGTGTACTAGCGGCCATTTTTGTGAAGGGCAAATGGAACCAACATTACAACAGGTAACAGGTGCGTAGAAAAACAACGCTAACCATGCGTTCTTTATAGGAAACAGCATAGTAGTCATACCCAGTAAAGCCACAAGGGAACATTAAAAATACACAGGGCATATGTAAGGATATCCCAGTAAAAAGCAGGAGTCACATGCAGAAACTGGCACATAGGCAGCGAACAGTAAAAATAACAATAACACAGCGGAATGTCCCTGGTGTACAACATATTCATAACATGTAAAGAGTACATATACATCAAATGCTGCATAAAAAATACATAACACAAATGCAAATTAAAAAAGAACATGCACAAATACAGAAAATTTATACAACATCAAAAGAATACATATAATGCCGTTGTATATAACAAAACCGCTGTAGACATAAATATGTACCATGTACAAGTCACACAATAACATAATATCCCCATATACTATGGTGAGAATACAAATATAAATAGAGGCCACCAATATATACACAAACAAATCAAAAACAACATATATAGACAACATATACATATAACCATAGATCTATAAATTTTTAAATTTTTATTAGAAACATATAATAGAACAAATAACCGGAGACCGATGGTACATCCAGTGGTACGAGGAATCCACCGTAGCCAAACAGAGTCCTGACAAACAAAAATCACTACAAATAAAAACAAGACGTTAAAATCAAATAAAAAGGAAACATGAGGAAAATAGCACACCCAATATGTTTAGCAGCCGGTAGTACGAAGAAATGGGACAAATGAAATACATTCGTTTAAACCATATTAAGTTGCCATATCCATCTCGTCTCAAGCCTACCCAGTTTCCTGGACAGATCACCTCCCCTGACACTAATCCTCAAGGCATCAATACCCCGCACTCTAAAAAGAGTACTGTCACAGTTGTGAAATTCCTTGAAGTGTCGGGGTATATTTTTGAGGGTGGATGTTTCCACATGGGTGGCTGCTGCCTGAATACCCAGGACATGTTCTCTGATGCGAACCTTGAGCTGACGCGTGGTGAGCCCCACATAAATAAGCCCACAAGGGCAGGTAGCATAATACACCATGTATCTGGTGGTACAAGTAATATAAGATCTTATCCTATAGCTCTTGGTTGCATCAGAGCTAATGAAAGTGTCACAACGATCGACACTGGGACAGGCTACGCAGCCACCACATGGAAAGCAACCCACCCTCCTTGGAAACCTGTCCAGGAACGTAGGTTTACAATGATGGGAATATTGACTAGAGACGAGATGGTCCCTCAAATTTTTAGCGCGGCGAAACGCCAACGAGGGATACTCCAGAATAAATTTCGACATAACAGGATCCACCCTTAAAATAGGCCAGGCATTATTCAAAATGGAACGAACCCTGTCAGACTGAGAGCTAAAGGTAGTTACAAAGCGTACCACCTGTTTGTCACCATGTCCACCCCTAGTCCTCATGCCATACAGTAGGTCATGACGGGAAGCATGTTTTGCCCTAAAATAGGCCCACTTAATTGACCTACGGCTATAACCACGGGATCTGAACCGCTCCCTCAGCTCCTCCGCACGTCGCTCAAACAGAGCATCTGAAGAACAAATTCTCCTAATGCGGAGGAACTGACCAACCGGTACAGATCTGATCATATGCCGTGGATGGCCTGATGATGCATGTAGCAAAGCGTTCATAGCCGTTTCCTTCCTGAAAACATCGGTCTGCAACATCCCAGACGGATCTCTCCTGATAGTAACATCAAGGAAGTCCAAGGATGCAGCATCAGATGTGAATGTTAAATGGATGTTATAGTCGTTGCTATTCAGAGTCTCGACCAGTTGCGCAAGGTCGGATTGAGTGCCCTGCCAGATGAAGAAGATATCATCTATGTAGCGTGTCCACAATGGGACACCCTCCATAGACTGGGACGGTCAGTCTCCGGGTCTCCATTCTCTCTGTGCATACCCTCAGTCCCTGCCTCACTGCCTGCACTGTGCACAGACATCCCTCCACCGAACCCAGTAATCATCGCTCGCAGTAGCATACCGGCAGAGGTGTACTTAGGGTTTCTGGCACCCGGGGCAAGAATTCATTTTGGTGCCCCCCACACCAAGGACATATGCGATTTGCACACTTAGTCATGTACCCACGAGCTCCTCTCCCTAATGCTCTCAATGTTTAGTGAAAAACTGAGAGAAGTAGGAAGAGAAGCTCGTTGTCACAGGACCATTAGTATGAAAATTGCATGTGAGTCAAGTGTCCATGTGACGACTACTGGAATCTGCAGAGCTGAATCCCGACATTGCAGACTTCTGAATTCTCACAACGCATGCACTGCACACTTTTAGGATTCTCCCTTGCGGGTGGACAGTCATGTCAGCACAAGCATGTGATTTGTATACTTCTGACCACATTCCGACTAGACGTGCCCGGCCTCGCTCAGTTCAATTTCACTGAGTGAGGCCACACATGTCTAGACAGCGCATGACAGCAGGTATGTAAATCACCAGCAGGAGAGAATCCTGACAGCGTGCAGGGCTCACTGTGAGAAATCAGAAGTCTGCAGTCACAAAGAATGACTGCAGACACATTACAAACCTGGACAACCCCTTTAATGCTCCTAACATAAATAAAAACACGAGCATTAGTCAGTATCACAAATAACATTTACATCCAGGTACCTTATAGATGACGTTGTCTCTGGAGTTGTTCTCCATTTCTTCATCTTGTCCAGACCCCATGAGTTTTCTCATCCACAGCCGTCTCTGCAGACTTCCATCTTCTCTGATCTTTTGCAGAAAATTTCCACGATGCCCTTAAAGATACAAGTGTCATTATAATGCTCCTGTGTAAAAAAAATTCCCCTCACTATACTGTCTGCACAAAATTTGACCCCCACACTGTCCCTCTTATGTTACATGCTCTTCACACTGACCTCTCCTTTCCATACCGGCCCCCTCTTCACACTGTCCTCTCACACTGTGTTCCCCCTATGGGGCCCAGTATTTATATTGTACTCTCTCATCACACTCCCTGTTATGACCTGGTGGTCAGGACAATAATGGACCTGGTGGTTAAGAGCACACGGAATGACCTGATAGTTACTGATAATAAAGGACGAGCTCTGGGACGTGGGAACTCTGCTGACCGCAATCCCTAATCCTATCAAACACACTAGAAATAGCCGTGGATGGCGCCTAACGCTCCCTATGCAACTCGTCACAGCCTAAGGAACTAGCTAGCCCTGAAGATAGAAAAATAAAGCCTACCTTGCCTCAGAGAAATTCCCCAAAGGAAAAGGCAGCCCCCCACATATAATGACTGTGAGTAAAGATGAAAATACAAACACAGAGATGAAATAGATTTAGGAAAGTGAGGCCCGACTTACTGAACAGACTGAGGATAGGAAAGGTTGCTTTGCGGTCAGCACAAAAACCTACAAAAAGACCATGCAGAGGGCGCAAAAAGACCCTCCGCACCGACTCACTGTGCGGAGGCGCTCCCTCTGCGTCCCAGAGCTTCCAGCAAGCAAGACAACAATAAAAATAGCAAGCTGGACAGAAAAATAGCAAACCAAAGAAAATACAAGCAGGAACTTAGCTTCTGCTGGGAAGACAGGTCACAAGAACGATCCAGGAGTGAACAAGACCAATACTGGAACATTGACAGGTGGCAAGGAGCAAAGATCTAAGTGGAGTTAAATAGAGCAGCCAGCTAACGAATTAACCTCGTCACCTGTGGAAGGAAACTCAGAAACACCCACCAGAGGAAGTCCATGGACAGAACCAGCCGAAGTACCATTCATGACCACAGGAGGGAGCCCGACAACAGAATTCACAACAGTACCCCCCCCTTGAGGAGGGGTCACCGAACCCTCACCAGAGCCCCCAGGCCGACCAGGATGAGCCAAATGAAAGGCACGAACCAGATCGGCAGCATGAACATCAGAGGCAAAAACCCAGGAATTATCTTCCTGACCATAACCCTTCCACTTGACCAGGTACTGGAGTTTCCGTCTCGAAATACGAGAATCCAAAATCTTCTCCACCACATACTCCAACTCCCCCTCAACCAACACCGGGGCAGGAGGATCAACGGATGGAACCACAGGCGCCACGTATCTCCGCAATAACGACCTATGGAACACATTATGGATGGCAAAAGAAGCAGGAAGGGCCAAACGAAATGACACAGGATTGATAACCTCAGAAATCTTATACGGACCAATGAAACGAGGCTTAAACTTAGGAGAGGAAACCTTCATAGGAACATAACGAGATGACAACCAAACCAAATCCCCAACACGAAGTCGGGGACCCACACACCGCCGGCGGTTAGCGAAACGTTGAGCCTTCTCCTGGGACAATGTCAAATTGTCCACCACATGAGTCCAAATCTGCTGCAACCTGTCCACCACAGTATCTACACCAGGACAGTCCGAAGACTCAACCTGCCCTGAAGAGAAACGAGGATGGAAACCAGAATTGCAGAAAAACGGCGAAACCAAAGTAGCCGAGCTGGCCCGATTATTAAGGGCGAACTCAGCCAACGGCAAAAAGGACACCCAATCATCCTGATCAGCAGAAACAAAGCATATCAGATATGTTTCCAAAGTTTGATTAGTTCGTTCATTTGTCTGAGGATGGAAAGCCGAGGAAAAAGACAAATCAATGCCCATCCTAGCACAAAAGGATCGCCAAAACCTCGAAACAAACTGGGAACCTCTGTCAGAAACGATGTTCTCCGGGATACCATGTAAACGAACCACATGCTGGAAAAATAATGGCACCAAATCAGAGGAGGAAGGCAATTTAGACAAAGGTACCAAATGGACCATCTTAGAAAAGCGATCACAAACCACCCAAATGACCGACATCTTTTGAGAGACGGGGAGATCCGAAATAAAATCCATAGAAATATGCGTCCAGGGCCTCTTCGGGACCGGCAAGGGCAAAAGCAACCCACTGGCACGAGAACAGCAGGGCTTAGCCCGAACACAAGTCCCACAGGACTGCACAAAAGAACGCACATCCCATGACAAAGACGGCCACCAAAAGGATCTAGCCACCAAATCTCTGGTACCAAAGATTCCAGGATGCCCAGCCAACACTGAACAATGAATCTCAGAGATAACTCTACTAGTCCATCTATCAGGGACAAACAGTTTCTCCGCTGGGCAACGGTCAGGTCTATCAGCCTGAAATTTTTGCAGCACCCGCCGCAAATCAGGGGAGATGGCAGACAAAATTACCCCCTCTTTGAGAATACCCGCCGGCTCAGGAACACCCGGAGAGTCAGGCACAAAACTCCTTGACAGGGCATCAGCCTTCACATTCTTAGAGCCCGGAAGGTACGAAACCACAAAATCAAAACGGGAGAAAAATAGCGACCATCGAGCCTGTCTAGGATTCAACCGTTTGGCAGACTCAAGATAAGTCAAATTCTTGTGATCTGTCAAGACCACCACGCGATGCTTGGCTCCTTCAAGCCAATGACGCCACTCCTCGAATGCCCACTTCATGGCCAACAACTCTCGATTACCAACATCATAATTACGCTCAGCAGGCAAAAACTTTCTAGAAAAGAAAGCACATGGCTTCATCACCGAGCCATCAGAACTTCTTTGCGACAAAACAGCCCCTGCTCCAATCTCAGAAGCATCAACCTCAACCTGAAACGGGAGCGAAAAATCTGGCTGGCACAACACAGGGGCAGAAGAAAAACGACGCTTCAACTCCTGAAAAGCCTCTACAGCTGCAGAAGACCAATTCACCACATCAGCACCCTTCTTGGTCAAATCAGTCAACGGTTTAGCAACACTAGAAAAATTAGCGATGAAGCGCCGATAAAAATTAGCAAAGCCCAGGAACTTTTGCAGGCTCTTCACAGATGTCGGCTGAGTCCAATCGTAAATGGCCTGGACTTTAACAGGGTCCATCTCGATAGTAGAAGGGGAAAAAATGAACCCCAAAAATGAAACCTTCTGAACTCCAAAGAGACACTTTGACCCCTTCACAAACAAGGAATTTGCACGAAGGACCTGGAACACCATTCTGACCTGCTTCACATGAGACTCCCAATCATCCGAAAAGACCAAAATATCATCCAAATACACAATCAGGAATTTATCCAGGTACTCTCGGAAGATGTCATGCATAAAGGACTGAAATACTGATGGAGCATTGGAAAGCCCGAATGGCATAACCAGGTACTCAAAATGTCCCTCGGGCGTATTAAATGCTGTTTTCCATTCATCGCCTTGTTTAATACGCACAAGATTATACGCCCCTCGAAGATCTATCTTGGTGAACCAACTAGCCCCTTTAATACGAGCAAACAAATCAGACAGCAACGGCAAAGGATACTGAAATCTGACTGTAATTTTATTAAGAAGGCGGTAATCAATACAAGGTCTCAAAGAACCATCCTTCTTGGCCACAAAAAAGAACCCTGCTCCTAACGGTGATGACGACGGGCGAATATGGCCTTTCTCCAAGGATTCCTTTATATAACTCCGCATAGCGGCGTGTTCTGGCACAGATAAATTGAACAATCGGCCCTTAGGAAACTTACTACCAGGAATCAAATTAATTGCACAATCGCAATCCCTATGAGGAGGTAGGGCACTGGTTTTGGGCTCATCAAATACATCCCGATAATCCGACAAAAACTCTGGAACTTCAGAAGGAGTGGAAGACGAAATAGACAAAAATGGAACATCACCATGTACCCCCTGGCAACCCCAGCTGGACACAGACATAGATTTCCAGTCCAATACTGGATTATGAACCTGTAGCCATGGCAACCCCAAAACGACCACATCATGCAGATTATGCAACACCAGAAAGCGGATATCCTCCTGATGTGCAGGAGCCATGCACATGGTCAATTGGGTCCAGTACTGAGGCTTATTCTTGGCCAAAGGCATAGCATCAATTCCTCTCAATGGAATAGGATACTGCAAGGGCTCCAAGAAAAAACCACAGCGCCTAGCATACTCCAAGTCCATCAAATTCAGGGCAGCGCCTGAATCCACAAATGCCATAACAGAATAGGATGACAAAGAGCAAATCAGAGTAACGGACAATAGAAATTTAGACTGTACCGTACCAATGGTGGCAGACCTAGCGAACCGCTTAGTGCGCTTAGGACAATCGGAGATAACATGAGAGGAATCACCACAGTAAAAACATAGCTCATTCCGACGTCTGTGTTCTTGTCGTTCAGCTCTGGTCAAAGTCCTATCACATTGCATAGGCTCAGGCCCATGCTCAGATAGTACCGCCAAATGGTGCACAGTTTTACGCTCACGCAAGCGTCGATCGATCTGAATGGCCAAAGACATAGACTCATTCAGACCAGCAGGCATGGGAAATCCCACCATGACATCCTTAAGGGCTTCAGAAAGACCCTTTCTGAAGATTGCTGCCAGGGCACATTCATTCCACTGAGTGAGCACAGACCACTTTCTAAACTTCTGACAATATATCTCCTCTTCATCCTGACCCTGACACAGAGCCAGCAAGATTTTCTCTGCCTGATCCACTGAATTAGGTTCGTCATAAAGAAATCCAAGCGCCAGGAAAAACGCATCAACATCACGCAATGCCGGATCTCCTGGCGCAAGGGAAAATGCCCAGTCTTGAGGGTCACCACGTAACAAAGAAATAATGATCTTTACTTGTTGAACAGGGTCACCTGAGGAGCGAGGTTTCAAGGCAAGAAACAATTTACAATTATTTTTGAAATTCAAGAACTTAGATCTATCACCAAAAAACAAATCAGGAATTGGAATCCCAGGCTCCGACATCGGATTCCGAACCACAAAATCTTGAATGTTTTGTACCCTTGTAGTGAGATTATCCATCCAAGAGGACAGACCTTGAATGTCCATGTTTACACCTGTGTCCTGAACCACCCAGAGGCAAAGGGGAAAAGAGAGACAAAACACACCGCAAAGAAAAAAAAATGGTCTCAGAACTTCTCTTATCCCTCTATTGAGATGCATTAGTACTTTGGGCCACCTGTACTGTTATGACCTGGTGGTCAGGACAATAATGGACCTGGTGGTTAAGAGCACACGGAATGACCTGATAGTTACTGATAATAAAGGACGAGCTCTGGGACGTGGGAACTCTGCTGACCGCAATCCCTAATCCTATCAAACACACTAGAAATAGCCGTGGATTGCGCCTAACGCTCCCTATGCAACTCGGCACAGCCTAAGGAACTAGCTAGCCCTGAAGATAGAAAAATAAAGCCTACCTTGCCTCAGAGAAATTCCCCAAAGGAAAAGGCAGCCCCCCACATATAATGACTGTGAGTAAAGATGAAAATACAAACACAGAGATGAAATAGATTTAGCAAAGTGAGGCCCGACTTACTGAACAGACTGAGGATAGGAAAGGTTGCTTTGCGGTCAGCACAAAAACCTACAAAAAGACCACGCAGAGGGCGCAAAAAGACCCTCCGCACCGACTCATGGTGCGGAGGCGCTCCCTCTGCGTCCCAGAGCTTCCAGCAAGCAAGACAACAATAAAAATAGCAAGCTGGACAGAAAAATAGCAAACCAAAGAAAATAGAAGCAGGAACTTAGTTTCTGCTGGGAAGACAGGTCACAAGAACGATCCAGGAGTGAACAAGACCAATACTGGAACATTGACAGGTGGCAAGGAGCAAAGATCTAAGTGGAGTTAAATAGAGCAGCCAGCTAACGAATTAACCTCGTCACCTGTGGAAGGAAACTCAGAAACACCCACCAGAGGAAGTCCATGGACAGAACCAGCCGAAGTACCATTCATGACCACAGGAGGGAGCCCGACAACAGAATTCACAACAGTACCCCCCCCCTTGAGGAGGGGTCACCGAACCCTCACCAGAGCCCCCAGGCCGACCAGGATGAGCCAAATGAAAGGCACGAACCAGATCGGCAGCATGAACATCAGAGGCAAAAACCCAGGAATTATCTTCCTGACCATAACCCTTCCACTTGACCAGGTACTGGAGTTTCCGTCTCGAAATACGAGAATCCAAAATCTTCTCCACCACATACTCCAACTCCCCCTCAACCAACACCGGGGCAGGAGGATCAACGGATGGAACCACAGGCGCCACGTATCTCCGCAATAACGACCTATGGAACACATTATGGATGGCAAAAGAAGCAGGAAGGGCCAAACGAAATGACACAGGATTGATAACCTCAGAAATCTTATACGGACCAATGAAACGAGGCTTAAACTTAGGAGAGGAAACCTTCATAGGAACATAACGAGACGACAACCAAACCAAATCCCCAACACGAAGTCGGGGACCCACACACCGCCGGCGGTTAGCGAAACGTTGAGCCTTCTCCTGGGACAATGTCAAATTGTCCACCACATGAGTCCAAATCTGCTGCAACCTGTCCACCACAGTATCTACACCAGGACAGTCCGAAGACTCAACCTGCCCTGAAGAGAAACGAGGATGGAAACCAGAATTGCAGAAAAACGGCGAAACCAAAGTAGCCGAGCTGGCCCGATTATTAAGGGCGAACTCAGCCAACGGCAAAAAGGACACCCAATCATCCTGATCAGCAGAAACAAAGCATATCAGATATGTTTCCAAAGTTTGATTAGTTCGTTCGGTTTGGCCATTTGTCTGAGGATGGAAAGCCGAGGAAAAAGACAAATCAATGCCCATCCTAGCACAAAAGGATCGCCAAAACCTCGAAACAAACTGGGAACCTCTGTCAGAAACGATGTTCTCCGGGATACCATGTAAACGAACCACATGCTGGAAAAATAATGGCACCAAATCAGAGGAGGAAGGCAATTTAGACAAAGGTACCAAATGGACCATCTTAGAAAAGCGATCACAAACCACCCAAATGACCGACATCTTTTGAGAGACGGGGAGATCCGAAATAAAATCCATAGAAATATGCGTCCAGGGCCTCTTCGGGACCGGCAAGGGCAAAAGCAACCCGCTGGCACGAGAACAGCAGGGCTTAGCCCGAACACAAGTCCCACAGGACTGCACAAAAGAACGCACATCCCATGACAAAGACGGCCACCAAAAGGATCTAGCCACCAAATCTCTGGTACCAAAGATTCCAGGATGCCCAGCCAACACTGAACAATGAATCTCAGAGATAACTCTACTAGTCCATCTATCAGGGACAAACAGTTTCTCCGCTGGGCAACGGTCAGGTCTATCAGCCTGAAAATTTTGCAGCACCCGCCGCAAATCAGGGGAGATGGCAGACAAAATTACCCTCTCTTTGAGAATACCCGCCGGCTCAGGAACACCCGGAGAGTCAGGCACAAAACTCCTTGACAGGGCATCAGCCTTCACATTCTTAGAGCCCGGAAGGTACGAAACCACAAAATCAAAACGGGAGAAAAATAGCGACCATCGAGCCTGTCTAGGATTCAACCGTTTGGCAGACTCAAGATAAGTCAAATTCTTGTGATCTGTCAAGACCACCACGCGATGCTTGGCTCCTTCAAGCCAATGACGCCACTCCTCGAATGCCCACTTCATGGCCAACAACTCTCGATTACCAACATCATAATTACGCTCAGCAGGCAAAAACTTTCTAGAAAAGAAAGCACATGGCTTCATCACCGAGCCATCAGAACTTCTTTGCGACAAAACAGCCCCTGCTCCAATCTCAGAAGCATCAACCTCAACCTGAAACGGGAGCGAAACATCTGGCTGGCACAACACAGGGGCAGAAGAAAAACGACGCTTCAACTCCTGAAAAGCCTCTACAACTGCAGAAGACCAATTCACCACATCAGCAGCCTTCTTGGTCAAATCAGTCAACGGTTTAGCAACACTAGAAAAATTAGCGATGAAGCGCCGATAAAAATTAGCAAAGCCCAGGAACTTTTGCAGGCTCTTCACAGATGTCGGCTGAGTCCAATCGTAAATGGCCTGGACTTTAACAGGGTCCATCTCGATAGTAGAAGGGGAAAAAATGAACCCCAAAAATGAAACCTTCTGAACTCCAAAGAGACACTTTGACCCCTTCACAAACAAGGAATTTGCACGAAGGACCTGGAACACCATTCTGACCTGCTTCACATGAGACTCCCAATCATCCGAAAAGACCAAAATATCATCCAAATACACAATCAGGAATTTATCCAGGTACTCTCGGAAGATGTCATGCATAAAGGACTGAAATACTGATGGAGCATTGGAAAGCCCGAATGGCATAACCAGGTACTCAAAATGGCCCTCGGGCGTATTAAATGCTGTTTTCCATTCATCGCCTTGTTTAATACGCACAAGATTATACGCCCCTCGAAGATCTATCTTGGTGAACCAACTAGCCCCTTTAATACGAGCAAACAAATCAGACAGCAACGGCAAAGGATACTGAAATCTGACTGTAATTTTATTAAGAAGGCGGTAATCAATACAAGGTCTCAAAGAACCATCCTTCTTGGCCACAAAAAAGAACCCTGCTCCTAACGGTGATGACGACGGGCGAATATGGCCTTTCTCCAAGGATTCCTTTATATAACTCCGCATAGCGGCGTGTTCTGGCACAGATAAATTGAACAATCGGCCCTTAGGAAACTTACTACCAGGAATCAAATTAATTGCACAATCGCAATCCCTATGAGGAGGTAGGGCACTGGTTTTGGGCTCATCAAATACATCCCGATAATCCGACAAAAACTCTGGAACTTCAGAAGGAGTGGAAGACGAAATAGACAAAAATGGAACATCACCATGTACCCCCTGGCAACCCCAGCTGGACACAGACATAGATTTCCAGTCCAATACTGGATTATGAACCTGTAGCCATGGCAACCCCAAAACGACCACATCATGCAGATTATGCAACACCAGAAAGCGGATATCCTCCTGATGTGCAGGAGCCATGCACATGGTCAATTGGGTCCAGTACTGAGGCTTATTCTTGGCCAAAGGCATAGCATCAATTCCTCTCAATGGAATAGGATACTGCAAGGGCTCCAAGAAAAAACCACAGCGCCTAGCATACTCCAAGTCCATCAAATTCAGGGCAGCGCCTGAATCCACAAATGCCATAACAGAATAGGATGACAAAGAGCAAATCAGAGTAACGGACAATAGAAATTTAGACTGTACCGTACCAATGGTGGCAGACCTAGCGAACCGCTTAGTGCGCTTAGGACAATCGGAGATAACATGAGAGGAATCACCACAGTAAAAACATAGCTCATTCCGACGTCTGTGTTCTTGTCGTTCAGCTCTGGTCAAAGTCCTATCACATTGCATAGGCTCAGGCCCATGCTCAGATAGTACCGCCAAATGGTGCACAGTTTTACGCTCACGCAAGCGTCGATCGATCTGAATGGCCAAAGACATAGACTCATTCAGACCAGCAGGCATGGGAAATCCCACCATGACATCCTTAAGGGCTTCAGAAAGACCCTTTCTGAAGATTGCTGCCAGGGCACATTCATTCCACTGAGTGAGCACAGACCACTTTCTAAACTTCTGACAATATATCTCCTCTTCATCCTGACCCTGACACAGAGCCAGCAAGATTTTCTCTGCCTGATCCACTGAATTAGGTTCGTCATAAAGCAATCCAAGCGCCAGGAAAAACGCATCAACATCACGCAATGCCGGATCTCCTGGCGCAAGGGAAAATGCCCAGTCTTGAGGGTCACCACGTAACAAAGAAATAATGATCTTTACTTGTTGAACAGGGTCACCTGAGGAGCGAGGTTTCAAGGCAAGAAACAATTTACAATTATTTTTGAAATTCAAGAACTTAGATCTATCACCAAAAAACAAATCAGGAATTGGAATCCCAGGCTCCGACATCGGATTCCGAACCACAAAATCTTGAATGTTTTGTACCCTTGTAGTGAGATTATCCATCCAAGAGGACAGACCTTGAATGTCCATGTTTACACCTGTGTCCTGAACCACCCAGAGGCAAAGGGGAAAAGAGAGACAAAACACACCGCAAAGAAAAAAAAATGGTCTCAGAACTTCTCTTATCCCTCTATTGAGATGCATTAGTACTTTGGGCCACCTGTACTGTTATGACCTGGTGGTCAGGACAATAATGGACCTGGTGGTTAAGAGCACACGGAATGACCTGATAGTTACTGATAATAAAGGACGAGCTCTGGGACGTGGGAACTCTGCTGACCGCAATCCCTAATCCTATCAAACACACTAGAAATAGCCGTGGATTGCGCCTAACGCTCCCTATGCAACTCGGCACAGCCTAAGGAACTAGCTAGCCCTGAAGATAGAAAAATAAAGCCTACCTTGCCTCAGAGAAATTCCCCAAAGGAAAAGGCAGCCCCCCACATATAATGACTGTGAGTAAAGATGAAAATACAAACACAGAGATGAAATAGATTTAGCAAAGTGAGGCCCGACTTACTGAACAGACTGAGGATAGGAAAGGTTGCTTTGCGGTCAGCACAAAAACCTACAAAAAGACCACGCAGAGGGCGCAAAAAGACCCTCCGCACCGACTCATGGTGCGGAGGCGCTCCCTCTGCGTCCCAGAGCTTCCAGCAAGCAAGACAACAATA